>NW_027440194.1:85000-219405 GCF_031893055.1 Leptodactylus fuscus
TTAGTTAGTGGCTCAGACGAGCAGGGATTTATTTTGTTTTGCTCATTTTGTGCCAGAAGTGAAGGTTTATTTCTTTAGCTGTATTTTGTGTTCCTACACTCGCCTCATTCCCACAGTGGATCGATTCTACAAGCGATTGGACGCTATTATTTGTGCTTACTACACTTTCTGATTTCTTAGTTGACAGGCACTCCAATCCAATCAGACTAGAGTGCACCCGGGGGGGATCACTACCAACACAATCAGGTCCCCACAGTTCTGCGCCAGCCCAGGAGGAGAACTGGAGGATTTGGTTTACATTCTACATGTGGAAGAGGGTTGTGATTGTCGTGTCTACAACTGCTCAGAAAATCCTAATAGAATAAACCATGGGTTTTTTGTTGTTTTTTTTAATGTACATTGTTCCCTATCAGTATGTCTTTGGAATATGGGATGGAAATCCATGCAAACACAGGGAGAACATACAAACTCCTTGCAGATGGTTTTTTTTTGCCCTTGGCAGGATTTGAACACCAGGACTCCAGCGCTGCAAGGCTGCAGTGTTAACCACTGAGCCACCATGTGGCCCCTGAATAAACCATGTTCAAGGAACTAAAGCGAGTCGGGATTTTGACA
Source organism: Leptodactylus fuscus (assembly GCF_031893055.1). NCBI lineage: Eukaryota > Metazoa > Chordata > Amphibia > Anura > Leptodactylidae > Leptodactylus > Leptodactylus fuscus. The sequence goes on from NW_027440194.1 coordinate 85,616, forward strand.
ACTTAGGCTCCATTCACACGGAGTAACGCCAGGCGTTTTTTGTGTGTATTTTGTGTGTATTTTTACAGCTGTAAAAAGCAGTCTCCATTGAGTTCTATAGTAAAATGCTGGCGTTTTTTTACGTCCGTAATTTTACATCCGTAATTTTACGTCCATAAAATTACGGACGTAAAAATACAGGCGTATTTTACTATAGAACTCAATGGAGACTGCTTTTTACAGCTGTAAAAATACACACAAAATACACACAAAAAACGCCTGGCGTTACTCCGTGTGAATAGAGCCTAAGGGAGTTCTGATGCGTTTTCAGTTTTGGAATTCCCCTAGGTAGAAGTTTTTGATCTCTCCCCGCGTAGGACGTTATGTGTGATAATAGGTTTTGTGGTGAAGCTATTCATTCTGTACATCCCCGTCTCTGGGTATAATTGTGCAATAGCTCAGGATGGCCAGGGCCACATGCAGGAAATATGGCAGAGGTGTGAAGACTTGTGCAGAGTCATCTATGTCTAGTGTGAGGCTGAGCAGGAGCTAGAAAGGTGCCAGAAAGTCCTCCGACTGCCACACAGGATTTGTCAAGCAATTTGAACTTTTGGTTTGGAATATAATGGTTCAGACCTTATGAGAACGTTTAGGCTGGACCATGGCTTGTGGTGGATGAGGTTTGCCAGAATCTACATTGCCAGCCCTTTGTCTTCAGCATATAGACCTTATAGTGAGGACAGTATAGAGGGAGGGCTTTGCCCATCATTTACGGACTTCATTTGATTACATTTAGAAATATTTCAGACCATTAAATTCATTCCAAGCCTAATCCCAGAGCTGATAATGAGTGTAATGGTGACTGGCGCTGTGAGCATGTGTGTGTGTATAATATATATATATATATATATATATATATATATATATATAATGTATGTGCGTGATCAAACATCTCCTTGGGTTCCAGCCCTTTCCGCGCGTGCCTGTATTCACTATATGGGAGCAGATGTGAAATCAACACTACAGTGTAACAACAATGTGCCGCCATATGTGTAATGTGATGGTGGACTGGGCAACAGGATATGTCGGCCTTAGGGCTCATTCGCACAGAGTAAACGCGCCGCGCATTGTGGCGGGTGTACGCTGCGGTTTTTTACGGTGCGCGATTACGCCGCGTAAACGTGGCGTTAACGCGGTGTAATCGTGGCGTAATCGCGCACCGTTAAAAAATGCAGCGTACACGCGCCGTAAATGCGCCACAATGCGTGGCGCGTTTACTCCGTGTGAACGAGCCCTTAGACCATGAGTGCAGTGCAGCCAGTGCCATTGTATATTCTTTTTTTTTCACATTATCGGATGATGCACTACTAGTACCACACTCACCACTACTATTCACTGTTATGTGTGACCTATAACTAGAATCCCGTATGTGCATGTAGAGAAAGGATTCATCTATTCCGATCACATAGAGATGACATTGTTCTGGTACTGGCAGGCGACACAGATTATTGCCTGCAGCAGACTCACAGACTGAACCTGTCCTGTCTAACTATGTCTGTCTGTTCTTTTCTGGAACTCCTAGCCTACCCGTGTATATTGCTGATTGTCTCTAAGGGGGCGGATTATGGGGGGGCGTAATCAGCGCCACACCACTCATGAGGCGACCTGAAGCGACCGTTTCAGGTGGCGCTATGCCGGAGCCCCGGGGGGGGGGGGGGGGGGGGGGGCGGTCATTTTTACTGACCTAAGCCAGTCCAGGACAAGCTGGCTATCTGTCGTCCGCCTCAGGTGGCAAAAAGGCTAGGTTCACCCCTGGGCGTAATCCACGTTATGATCTGCCCCCTCACAGTGGTGGTCTATGTAGACCGCCAGGCATACCACTCACGGAAAAAAGAAGCGGCCTGCCCTTTTTATTCAGGCGGATTCCGCAGCCCTCGCGGCAGCGACCTCTGGAGTCAGCCTATTCATTTGAGCAGACTCCGGGGGGGAGGTGGGAGCTGCGACAGTCGTGGGAGGCGAGTTTTGCGGTGAGCATCACTCTCAGTGCCAAATCCCGCTCTACCGCCCCCATGTGAACTAGCCCTAAGTCCTCCTCTAACTATTGCTCAGTTTTTTGCCTATAGCCTGGCTAATAGCTATGAGATTGAGTGAGACAGATGACAGACGTGTCTCCATGTCCACCATCACACCAACTGAAGCCTGGAGCATGAGTGCACAAGCATATAGACTTATATAGTCCACGTTCAAGCATCTATTGGCTGCCAGGTGGTGCCACGACATCACAGACAGCGTCTGAGGAATATACACGTGTCTCCTCTGGATTACCTGCTCACACAAGTGCCGACCGCCATTTTCTCGGAGCCGTAGACATTTCTGTTTGTCGACAACGAATTGCTGATTGTTCAGTTTCATTCAAAAGTAAACAATGTGAAACATTTGGGAGGTCTCCGACTCTTTACTAAGTGGTTCCCCGACCTCCAGCTTCTACCATGGATATTGCTATGACATAATGTGCACACGGCCTTGTCTACTCTGCACTTCTTGGTCTCACATGTGACAGCCATTTTTCTGTATCACGGCCATTTTTGTTCACCCAAAGCGAATTGTCAATAGTTAGGTTTTATTAAAAACAGAACAAATTGGAATATTTTAGATGAATTTGGAAAAAAATAAAGTTGAAATGAACCCCCCTCCCAAGCATTAAGAGTTCTGGCTCCTACAGACCAGACGCTCCGGTCTTATATTGTGCACAGACTCCATGAATCAGTCAGACTCCGACCTCTACAACATGGCCAAGATCAAAGAGCTTTCTAAGGATGTCGGGGATAAGATCAACGACCTGTAAGACTATGCTGGCTGAGAAGGAGAAGAACATGGAAGAAATACAACCTGGCAATCCTCATCCATCTGGGGTCCTGTAATATCTCACCTGGTGGGGTCTCCGTGATCCTGAGGAAGGTGAGAGATCAGCCGAAAACTACACGGGGGCAGCTGGGACCAGTCACCAAGAAAACCACTGGGAACACATTAATATCCTGCAGGGCCCCCCTGGTCAAGAAGCCCCATGTGCTGGCCCGTCTGAAGACCTGAATGATTCTGAGAGTGATCTGGAGAAGGTCTGTAGTCAGAGGAGAAATGCTGCCTGAGACCCAAAGAACCCCGACCCCACTGTCCAGCATGGAGAGGGACATTATGTTTGGGGTTTTCTCTAAGGGCACAGGACTACGTCACCACATCAATGGGAGAATGGACCGTAACATCCTGAGTGACAACCTCCTTTCCCCCACCAGGACATTAATGACCCAAAACATACAGCCAAGGCAACAAAGGAGCGGCCCAAAGAGAAGCTCATAAAGGTCATGGAGGGGCCCAACCAGTGTCCGGACCTTATGGAGGGGCCCAGTCAGTGTCCGGACCTTATGGAGGGGCCCAGCCAGTGCCCAGACCTTATGGAGGGGCCCAGCCAGTGTCCAGACCTTATGGAGGGGCCCAGCCAGTGTCCAGACCTTATGGAGGGGCCCAGTCAGTGTCCGGACCTTATGGAGGGGCCCAGCCAGTGTCCAGACCTTATGGAGGGGCCCAGCCAGTGTCCAGACCTTATGGAGGGGCCCAGGCAGTGTCCAGACCTTATGGAGGGGCCCAGGCAGTGTCCAGACCTTATGGAGGGGCCCAGCCAGTGTCCAGACCTTATGGAGGGGCCCAGCCAGTGTCCAGACCTTATGGAGGGGCCCAGCCAGTGTCCAGACCTTATGGAGGGGCCCAGCCAGTGTCCAGACCTTATGGAGGAGCCCAGCCAGTATCCAGACCTTACGGAGGGGCCCAGCCAGTGTCCAAACCTTACGGAGGGGACCAGTCAGTGTCCAGACCTTATGGAGGGGCCCAGGCAGTGTCCAGACCTTATGGAGGAGCCCAGCCAGTGTCCAGACCTTACGGAGGGGCCCAGCCAGTGTCCAAACCTTATGGAGGGGCCCGGCCAGTGTCCAGACCTTATGGAGGGGCCCAGGCAGTGTCCAGACCTTATAGAGGGGCCCAGCCAGTGTCCAAACCTTATGGAGGGGCCCAGCCAGTGTCCAGACCTTATGGAGGGGCCCAGCCAGTGTCCAGACCTTATGGAGGGGCTCAGCCAGTGTCCAGCCCTTATGGAGGGGCCCAGCCAGTGTCCAGCCCTTAATCCCATAGAAAGCTGAAGCTGAAGCTCCGAGTGGCCGAGTGACAGCCGCAGAATCTTAATGATTAGAGATGATCTGCAGAGAGGAGCCGACCGAGACCCCTCCTGACATGTCTGACACATGCGCAGACCTCATCATCACCCCCAAACCTCTGAGTTCTGTGCGGCCAACAAGGGATTTACCTCCAAGTATTACGTCTTGTTTGCCAGAGGGGGTCACATACTTATTTCCTTCACTGTAAATACATCAGCTTCTTCTACTGATAGAACCATCTAGCGGTCATTTCATATGAATAGCCCAGGAGTTGCCACTTACCTCCATTGCAGAGTATTGGTAGAGTGTCAGGTGCGAGTGCTGTGGCTTGGATACGTTGCAGTCTCTGTATGTGCTCGCTGATGAGAATATATATAACCCTGCTGAACTATAACTTCCTGCTCTAAGAAGGAGAACCAGTAAAGAGGCAGATAAGATATGTACTTCATATAGAGAGTATCATATACCACTAACCAGTGCGCCCATACTACACACTAACAATGCCCTATACACAATGCTGCTACATTATATACATAAAACTACCAGACTGTACACCTAATGCTACCATACTGTACTCATAAACATAATGTGGAGGTGGCTGCAGCCTAATGAGGCCACAGAGTGACCCGGTGACATAATGTGGAGGTGGCAGCAGTGTGAGGAGGCCATAGAGTGACCCAGTGACATAATATGGAGGTGGCAGCAGTGTGAGGTGACCATAGAGTGACCCGGTGACATAATATGGAGGTGGCAGCAGTGTGAGGTGACCATAGAGTGACCCGGTGACATAATGTGGAGGTGGCAGCAGTGTGAGGTGACCATAGAGTGACCCGGTGACATAATGTGGAGGTGGCAGCAGTGTGAAGAGGCCACAGAGTGACCCGGTGACATAATGTGGAGGTGGCAGCAGTGTGAGGAGGCCACAGAGTGACCCGGTGACATAATGTGGAGGTGGCAGCAGTGTGAGGAGGCCACAGAGTGACCCGGTGACATAATGTGGAGGTGGCAGCAGTGTGAGGTGACCATAGAGTGACCCGGTGACATAATGTGGAGGTGGCAGCAGTGTGAAGAGGCCACAGAGTGACCCGGTGACATAATGTGGAGGTGGCAGCAGTGTGAGGAGGCCACAGAGTGACCCGGTGACATAATGTGGAGGTGGCAGCAGTGTGAGGTGACCATAGAGTGACCCGGTGACATAATATGGAGGTGGCAGCAGTGTGAAGAGACCACAGAGTGACCCGGTGACATAATATGGAGGTGGCAGCAGTGTGAGGTGACCATAGAGTGACCCGGTGACATAATGTGGAGGTGGCAGCAGTGTGAGGAGGCCACAGAGTGACCCGGTGACATAATGTGGAGGTGGCAGCAGTGTGAGGAGGCCACAGAGTGACCCGGTGACATAATGTGCAGGTGGCAGCAGTGTGAGGAGGCCACAGAGTGACCCGGTGACATAATATGGAGGTGGCAGCAGTGTGAGGTGACCATAGAGTGACCCGGTGATATAATGTGCAGGTGGCAGCAATGTGAGGAGGCCACAGAGTGACCCGGTGACATAATGTGGAGGTGGCAGCAGTGTGAGGAGGCCACAGAGTGACCCGGTGACATAATGTGGAGGTGGCAGCAGTGTGAGGAGACCACAGAGTGACCTGGTGACATAATGTGGAGGTGGCAGCAGTGTGAGGAGGCCATAAAGTGACCTGGTGACATAATGTGGAGGTGGCAGCAGTGTGAAGAGACCACAGAGTGACCCGGTGACATAATGTGGAGGTGGCAGCAGTGTGAGGAGACCACAGAGTGACCCGGTGACATAATGTGGAGGTGGCAGCAGTGTGAGGAGGCCACAGAGTGACCCGGTGACATAATGTGGAGGTGGCAGCAGTGTGAAGAGACCACAGAGTGACCCGGTGACATAATATGGAGGTGGCAGCAGTGTGAGGTGACCATAGAGTGACCCGGTGACATAATGTGCAGGTGGCAGCAATGTGAGGTGACCATAGAGTGACCCGGTGACATAATGTGGAGGTGGCAGCAGTGTGAGGAGACCACAGAGTGACCCGGTGACATAATGTGGAGGTGGCAGCAGTGTGAGGAGACCACAGAGTGACCCGGTGACATAATGTGGAGGTGGCAGCAGTGTGAGGAGACCACAGAGTGACCCGGTGACATAATGTGGAGGTGGCAGCAGTGTGAGGTGACCACAGAGTGACCCGGTGACATAATGTGGAGGTGGCAGCAGTGTGAGGAGACCATAGAGTGACCCGGTGATATAATGTGCAGGTGGCAGCAGTGTGAGGAGGCCACAGAGTGACCCGGTGACATAATATGGAGGTGGAAGCAGTGTGAGGTGACCATAGAGTGACCCGGTGACATAATGTGGAGGTGGCAGCAGTGTGAGGTGACCATAGAGTGACCTGGTGACATAATATGGAGGTGGCAGCAGTGTGAGGAGACCACAGAGTGACCCGGTGACATAATGTGGAGGTGGCAGCAGTGTGAGGAGGCCACAGAGTGACCCGGTGACATAATATGGAGGTGGCAGCAGTGTGAGGAGACCACAGAGTGACCCGGTGACATAATGTGGAGGTGGCAGCAGTGTGAGGAGGCCACAGAGTGACCCGGTGACATAATGTGGAGGTGGCAGCAGTGTGAGGAGGCCACAGAGTGACCCGGTGACATAATGTGCAGGTGGCAGCAGTGTGAGGAGGCCACAGAGTGACCCGGTGACATAATATGGAGGTGGCAGCAGTGTGAGGTGACCATAGAGTGACCCGGTGATATAATGTGCAGGTGGCAGCAATGTGAGGAGGCCACAGAGTGACCCGGTGACATAATGTGGAGGTGGCAGCAGTGTGAGGAGGCCACAGAGTGACCCGGTGACATAATGTGGAGGTGGCAGCAGTGTGAGGAGACCACAGAGTGACCTGGTGACATAATGTGGAGGTGGCAGCAGTGTGAGGAGACCACAGAGTGACCCGGTGACATAATGTGGAGGTGGCAGCAGTGTGAGGAGACCATAGAGTGACCCGGTGACATAATGTGGAGGTGGCAGCAGTGTGAGAAGACCACAGAGTGACCCGGTGACATAATGTGGAGGTGGCAGCAGTGTGAGGTGACCATAGAGTGACTTGGTGACATAATGTGGAGGTGGCAGCAGTGTGAGGAGGCCACAGAGTGACCTGGTGATATAATGTGGAGGTAGCAGCAGTGTGAGGAGACCACAGAGTGACCCGGTGACATAATGTGGAGGTGGCAGCAGTGTGAGGAGACCATAGAGTGACCCGGTGACATAATGTGGAGGTGGCAGCAGTGTAAGGAGACCATAGAGTGACCCGGTGACATAATGTGGAGGTGGCAGCAGTGTGAGGAGGCCACAGAGTGACCCGGTGACATAATGTGGAGGTGGCAGCAGTGTGAGGAGACCATAGAGTGACCCGGTGACATAATGTGGAGGTGGCAGCAGTGTGAGGAGGCCATAGAGTGACCCGGTGACATAATGTGGAGGTGGCAGCAGTGTGAGGAGGCCATAGAGTGACCCGGTGACATAATGTGGAGGTGGCAGCAGTGTGAGAAGACCACAGAGTGACCCGGTGACATAATGTGGAGGTGGCAGCAGTGTGAGGAGACCATAGAGTGACCCGGTGACATAATGTGGAGGTGGCAGCAATGTGAGGAGGCCACAGAGTGACCCGGTGACATAATGTGGAGGTGGCAGCAGTGTGAGGTGACCATAGAGTGACCCGGTGACATAATGTGGAGGTGGCAGCAGTGTGAGGAGACCACAGAGTGACCCGGTGACATAATGTGCGTAATCAGCGCCGCACCTCCCATGAGGCAACCTGAAGCGACCGCTTCAGTCGGCGCTATGCCAGGGCCCCAGGGAGGGCGGCATTTTTGCTTTCCTAAGCCAGTCCTGGACTGGCTTAGCACCGAGCGGTGGTTTGGGGAGGCCACTGGAGCAGCGCTGCTCCAGCAGCCTCCCCTCACGCTCAGGCAGAGAGCAGGTACTCTCCGTGCCTGCTCTCTGCCTGCGAATGGCGCTAAGCCCCGCCCCCTCCGCTCTGCCATGCCCCCTCCACGCCACCACGCCCCCTCAGCTCCGCCCCCTCCTCCCAGGAGTGACCCGGTGACATAATGTGGAGGTGGCAGCAGTGTGAGGAGGCCACAGAGTGACCCGGTGACATAATATAGAGGTGGCAGCAGCAGCAGCATTATGGTATGGTTAAAGCTGGGATTGGCCATAGCAAATTTTAGTAATAAATTAACAGTATATTCCTAACTTTACAAAACCATTAATCCCTTCATGCCCAGCCTCTTCCTCCAAACTCCTTCCGAAACGAATCCCACTACGGACATTGGACATGTGGGCTTAACTTCACCCTAACATGGGGCATGGAACTTCCGCCATGCTGTGACAACTGCAAGACAGGAAAACGAAAAAGCACAAGGAAAAACAAAACAGACAACCGCATGGTGGGAGGGAGTTCATCTCACCACAACTTGGTAGAAGCTAACAGGCTCCATCCACGTACCCATGTTATATAATCTAAACTCCGCCTCTCGCTCCACCCAAACTCCGCCTCCCTCCCTGCCCGCAAAAGAGCGCGAACAGCAGAGAGGACAGGGAGGGGGAGGTGAGGTTCATCTTTTAAATGAAAAACCAGGTGTCTGCTCATAGAAGCACATCTTATAGCAACCCCTAATAGTCTCTGCCCTTCTCCCTATGCTGTTCAAGGGCTGCCAAACGCTTGACAACCAGATTGAACATGTGCGCCATGCAGGGAACATGACTCAGCCTTCCTTGACACAGCACCAATACCATGTTCTTCTCCTTGTCGGTCACCATGCTTCCGATCAGTGGCGTAACTAGGAATGGCGGGGCCCCGTGGCGAACTTTTGACATGGGGCCCCCCCGACACCGAAGATCTCGATCGAGTCCCTCCTACGCATTCCTGCGCGCTCTATTATGTTCCATAGTGGCCCCTGTACACAGTATTATACCCAATAGTGGCCCCTGCACACAGTATTATACCCAATAGTGGCCCCTGCACACAGTATTATCCCCCATAGTGGCCCCCTGCACACAGTATTATGTCCCTTAGTGGCCCCTACACACAGTATTATGTCCCATAGTGGCCCCCTGCACACAGTATTATACCCAATAGTGGCCCCTGCACACAGTATTATGTCCCATAGTGGCCCCTGCACACAGTATTATGTCCCATAGTGGCCCCTGCACACAGTATTATCCCCCATAGTGGCCCCTGCACACAGTATTATCCCCCATAGTGGCCCCTGCACACAGTATTATGTCCCTTAGTGGCCCCTGTACAAAGTGTAATGTCCCATAGTGGCCCCTGCACACAGTATTATGTCCCATAGTGGCCCCTGCACACAGTATTATGTCCCATAGTGGCCCCCTGCACACAGTATTATACCCAATAGTGGCCCCTGCACACAGTATTATGTCCCATAGTGGCCCCTGCACACAGTATTATGTCCCATAGTGGCCCCTGCACACAGTATTATCCCCCATAGTGGCCCCTGCACACAGTATTATGTCCCATAGTGGCCCCTGCACACAGTATTATGTCCCATAGTGGCCCCTGCACACAGTATTATCCCCCATAGTGGCCCCTGCACACAGTATTATCCCCCATAGTGGCCCCTGCACACAGTATTATGTCCCTTAGTGGCCCCTACACACAGTATTATGTCCCATAGTGGCCCCCTGCACACAGTATTATCCCCCATAGTGGCCCCTGCACACAGTATTATCCCCCATAGTGACCCCTGCACACAGTATTATGTCCCATAGTGACCCCTGCACACAGTATTATGTCCCATAGTGGCCCCTGCACACAGTATTATGTCCCATAGTGGCCCCTACAGGACTAAATACTGTCACGTCACCCGCTGACCGCTATACCAGGACAAATTGTGGATAAAAATCTGGTCATGTGCATTACCATTTAGTAACTCCATGTGCCTCATATTAATAGCAGTTAACCCCATCATCTCCCTCACATTAACCCCTGTTTGCCTCACCATTAGAGTTACTGATATGTGAGAGACATGGAGGTAATAATAAAGTATCTTCATTACTATTACCCCCATATGTCTCACATATCAGTAACTCTTATGGTGAGGCACACAGGGGTTAATGTGAGGGAGATGATGGGGTTAACTGCTATTAATATGAGGCACATGGAGTTACTAAAACACAAGTAATCCCCCCAAATGCCTGATAGTAATAAGTAACCCCAGTACGTACCTGTGTAGCTTCAGTGTCACTTTCCTTCTTCCTTTCTTCCTCCAGTGCGGACGGCAGGAGCTCGGCAGGGATAAGCCCCGCCTCCTCCTCTCATTGGTGGGCAGAGGACAGCAGAGAAAGGGAGGGGGGAGAGAGGGGGAGCGTCCTGCAGCGCTGAGAGGAGCCCGAGCTGCAGCTCCTGTGTCTCAGCCGTTGCTGCAGCTTCGGGGCCCCCTGTTGGTGGAAAGTATTCCACCAACAGCGGGCCCCGATCATTATACTCGGGGGTCCGAAAAGACCTCCGAGCATAATGATAGCAGCGGTAGCAGCTGTCACCGGGCCCCTAATGTCCCGGGCCCTGTGGCAGCTGCTACCGCTGCTATGGTGGTAGTTACGCCACTGCTTCCGATTTAGAGTTGTCACGGAGAAAGTCAGGATTCAATTTCTTGATGCAGGACATGGAGCAGTTCCTCCCCTGTGTGATTCTGCTCACCCAGGCAAATGAGGTGTAGAACAGAGTGACTCCGCTGTGCTCTGCACATGTGGTACGGTGGAGGAGGCTGAGGACACAGTGGAGGATGAGGCGGACATTGTTGCAGGACCAACAACCTGAGAACATGGAGGCAGAAGCTGCATCAACTGCCCAAGTTGCTGGTGTGTCTGGGCAGGAACCACATTCACCCAGTGGGCTGTAAATAACATATATTGTCCTTCACCGTAGTTATACATATCAGCGCTGTTATATATGTTATATATGACTGTATAATATAATACAATATAATATATGGGGGTGACTGTATAATATAATATAACATAATATATGGGGGTGACTGTATAATATAATATATGGGGGTGATTGTATAATACAATATAATACATGGGGGGTGATTGTATAATATAATACAATATAATATATGAAGGTGACTATATAATATAATATAACATAATATATGGGGGTGACTGTATAATATAATATATGGGGGTGACTGTATAATACAATATAATATATGGGGGTTACTGTATAATATATAGGGGGTTACTGTATAATATAATACAAAATAATATATGGGGGTTACTGTATAATATATAGGGGGTTACTGTATAATATAATACAATATAATATATGAAGGTGACTGTATAATATAATATAACATAATATATGGGGGTAACTGCATAATACAATATAATATATGGGGGTTACTGCATAATATAATATATAGGGGGTTACTGTATAATATAATATATAGGGGGTTACTGTATAATATAATACAAAATAATATATGGGGCGACAGTATAATGTAATACAATATAATATATGGGGGTGACTGTATAATATAATATATGGGGGGTGACTGTATAATATAATATAATATATGGGGGTTACTGTATAATATAATATATAGGGGGTGACTGTATAATATAATACAATATAATATATGGGGGCGACTGTAGAATGTAATACAATATAGTATATGGGGTGACTGTATAATATAATACAATATAATATATGGGGTGACTGTACAATTTAATACAATATAATATATGGGGTGACTGTATAATATAATACAATATAATATATTCAGAGACTGTATAATATAATACAATATAATATATGGGGTGACTGTATAATATAATACAATATAATATATGGGGGGTGACTGTATAATCTAATACAATATAATATATTGGGGTGACTGTATAATATAATACAATATAATATATGGGGGTGACTGTATAATATAATATATGGGGGTGACTGTATAAGATAATACAATATAATATATGGGGTGACTGTATAATATAATACAATATAATATATTCGGTGACTGTATAATATAATACAATATAATATATGGGGTGACTGTATAATATAATACAATATAATATATGGGGGTGACTGTATAATATAATACAATATAATATATGGGGTGACTGTATAATATAATACAATATAATATATGGGGGTCACTGTATAATATAATACAATATAATATATTCGGTGACTGTATAATATAATACAATATAATATATGGGGTGACTGTATAATATAATACAATATAATATATGGGGGTGACTGTATAATATAATACAATATAATATATGGGGGTCACTGTATAATATAATACAATATAATATATTCGGTGACTGTATAATATAATACAATATAATATATGGGGTGACTGTATAATATAATACAATATAATATATGGGGGTGACTGTATAATATAATACAATATAATATAAGGGGGTGACTGTATAATATAATACAATATAATATATGGGGGCGACTGTATAATATAATATAATATATGGGGTGACTGTATAATATAATACAATATAATATATGGGGGTGACTGTATAATATAATACAATATAATATATGGGGAAGACTGTATAATATAATACAATATAATATATAGGGTGACTGTATAATATAATATATGGGGCAACAGTATAATGTAATACAATATAATATATGGGATGACTGTATAATATAATACAATATAATATATGGGGGGTGATTGTATAATATAATACAATATAATATATGGGATGACTGTATAATATAATACAATATAATACATGGGGGTGACTGTATAATATAATACAATATAATATATTGGGGTGACTGTATAATATAATACAATATAATATATGGGGGTGATTGTATAATATAATACAATATAATATATGGGGTGACTGTACAATATAATACAATATAATACATGGGGGTGACTGTATAATATAATACAATATAATATATGGGGGTGACTGTATAGTATAATACAATATAATATGTGAAGGTGACTGTATAATATAATATAACATAATATATGGGGGTGACTGCATAATACAATATAATATATGGGGGTTACTGCATAATATAATATATAGGGGGTTACTGTATAATATAATATATAGGGGGTTACTGTATAATATAATACAAAATAATATATGGGGTGACAGTATAATGTAATACAATATAATATATGGGGGTGACTGTATAATATAATATAATATATGGGGGTTACTGTATAATATAATATATAGGGGGTTACTGTATAATATAATACAAAATAATATATGGGGCGACAGTATAATGTAATACAATATAATATATGGGGGTGACTGTATAATATAATATATGGGGGGTGACTGTATAATACAATATAATATTTGGGGGTGACTGTATAATATAATACAATATAATATATGGGGGTGACTGTATAATATAATATAATATATGTGGGTTACTGTATAATATAATATATGGGGGTGACTGTATAATATAATATATGGGGGTGACTGTATAATACAATATAATATTTGGGGGTGACTGTATAATATAATACAATATAATATATGGGGACGACTGTATAATGTAATACAATATAATATATGGGGGCGACTGTAGAATGTAATACAATATAGTATATGGGGTGACTGTATAATATAATACAATATAATATATGGGGTGACTGTACAATTTAATACAATATAATATATTCGGTGACTGTATAATATAATACAATATAATATATGGGGTGACTGTATAATATAATACAATATAATATATGGGGGGTGACTGTATAATCTAATACAATATAATATATGGGGGTGACTGTATAATATAATACAATATAATATATGGGGGTGACTGTATAATATAATATATGGGGGTGACTGTATAAGATAATACAATATAATATATGGGGTGACTGTATAATATAATACAATATAATATATTCGGTGACTGTATAATATAATACAATATAATATATGGGGTGACTGTATAATATAATACAATATAATATATGGGGGTGACTGTATAATATAATACAATATAATATAAGGGGGTGACTGTATAATATAATACAATATAATATATGGGGGCGACTGTATAATATAATATAATATATGGGGTGACTGTATAATATAATATAATATATGGGGGTGACTGTACAATTTAATACAATATAATATATGCGGTGACTGTATAATATAATACAATATAATATATGGGGGTGATTGTATAATATAATACAATATAATATATGGGGTGACTGTACAATATAATACAATATAATACATGGGGGTGACTGTATAATATAATACAATATAATATATGGGGGTGACTGTATAATATAATACAATATAATATAAGGGGGTGACTGTATAATATAATACAATATAATATATGGGGGCGACTGTATAATATAATATAATATATGGGGTGACTGTATAATATAATACAATATAATATATGGGGCTGACTATATAATATAATACAATATAATATATGGGGAAGACTGTATAATATAATACAATATAATATATAGGGTGACTGTATAATATAATATATGGGGCAACAGTATAATGTAATACAATATAATATATGGGATGACTGTATAATATAATACAATATAATACATGGGGGTGACTGTATAATATAATACAATATAATATATTGGGGTGACTGTATAATATAATACAATATAATATGTGAAGGTGACTGTATAATATAATATAACATAATATATGGGGGTGACTGCATAATACAATATAATATATGGGGGTTACTGCATAATATAATATATAGGGGGTTACTGTATAATATAATATATAGGGGGTTACTGTATAATATAATACAAAATAATATATGGGGCGACAGTATAATGTAATACAATATAATATATGGGGGTGACTGTATAATATAATATATGGGGGGTGACTGTATAATATAATATAATATAATATATGGGGGTTACTGTATAATATAATATATAGGGGGTGACTGTATAATATAATACAATATAATATATGGGGGCGACTGTAGAATGTAATACAATATAGTATATGGGGTGACTGTATAATATAATACAATATAATATATGGGGTGACTGTACAATTTAATACAATATAATATATGGGGTGACTGTATAATATAATACAATATAATATATTCAGAGACTGTATAATATAATACAATATAATATATGGGGTGACTGTATAATATAATACAATATAATATATGGGGGGTGACTGTATAATCTAATACAATATAATATATTGGGGTGACTGTATAATATAATACAATATAATATATGGGGGTGACTGTATAATATAATATATGGGGGTGACTGTATAAGATAATACAATATAATATATGGGGTGACTGTATAATATAATACAATATAATATATTCGGTGACTGTATAATATAATACAATATAATATATGGGGTGACTGTATAATATAATACAATATAATATATGGGGGTGACTGTATAATATAATACAATATAATATATGGGGTGACTGTATAATATAATACAATATAATATATGGGGGTGACTGTATAATATAATACAATATAATATATGGGGGTCACTGTATAATATAATACAATATAATATATTCGGTGACTGTATAATATAATACAATATAATATATGGGGTGACTGTATAATATAATACAATATAATATATGGGGGTGACTGTATAATATAATACAATATAATATAAGGGGGTGACTGTATAATATAATACAATATAATATATGGGGGCGACTGTATAATATAATATAATATATGGGGTGACTGTATAATATAATACAATATAATATATGGGGCTGACTATATAATATAATACAATATAATATATGGGGAAGACTGTATAATATAATACAATATAATATATAGGGTGACTGTATAATATAATATATGGGGCAACAGTATAATGTAATACAATATAATATATGGGATGACTGTATAATATAATACAATATAATATATGGGGGGTGATTGTATAATATAATACAATATAATATATGGGATGACTGTATAATATAATACAATATAATACATGGGGGTGACTGTATAATATAATACAATATAATATATTGGGGTGACTGTATAATATAATACAATATAATATATGGGGGTGATTGTATAATATAATACAATATAATATATGGGGTGACTGTACAATATAATACAATATAATACATGGGGGTGACTGTATAATATAATACAATATAATATATGGGGGTGACTGTATAGTATAATACAATATAATATGTGAAGGTGACTGTATAATATAATATAACATAATATATGGGGGTGACTGCATAATACAATATAATATATGGGGGTTACTGCATAATATAATATATAGGGGGTTACTGTATAATATAATATATAGGGGGTTACTGTATAATATAATACAAAATAATATATGGGGCGACAGTATAATGTAATACAATATAATATATGGGGGTGACTGTATAATATAATATAATATATAGGGGGTTACTGTATAATATAATATATAGGGGGTTACTGTATAATATAATACAAAATAATATATGGGGCGACAGTATAATGTAATACAATATAATATATGGGGGTGACTGTATAATATAATATATGGGGGGTGACTGTATAATACAATATAATATTTGGGGGTGACTGTATAATATAATACAATATAATATATGGGGGTGACTGTATAATATAATATAATATATGTGGGTTACTGTATAATATAATATATGGGGGTGACTGTATAATATAATATATGGGGGTGACTGTATAATACAATATAATATTTGGGGGTGACTGTATAATATAATACAATATAATATATGGGGACGACTGTATAATGTAATACAATATAATATATGGGGGCGACTGTAGAATGTAATACAATATAGTATATGGGGTGACTGTATAATATAATACAATATAATATATGGGGTGACTGTACAATTTAATACAATATAATATATTCGGTGACTGTATAATATAATACAATATAATATATGGGGTGACTGTATAATATAATACAATATAATATATGGGGGGTGACTGTATAATCTAATACAATATAATATATGGGGGTGACTGTATAATATAATACAATATAATATATGGGGGTGACTGTATAATATAATATATGGGGGTGACTGTATAAGATAATACAATATAATATATGGGGTGACTGTATAATATAATACAATATAATATATTCGGTGACTGTATAATATAATACAATATAATATATGGGGTGACTGTATAATATAATACAATATAATATATGGGGGTGACTGTATAATATAATACAATATAATATAAGGGGGTGACTGTATAATATAATACAATATAATATATGGGGGCGACTGTATAATATAATATAATATATGGGGTGACTGTATAATATAATATAATATATGGGGTGACTGTACAATTTAATACAATATAATATATGCGGTGACTGTATAATATAATACAATATAATATATGGGGGTGATTGTATAATATAATACAATATAATATATGGGGTGACTGTACAATATAATACAATATAATACATGGGGGTGACTGTATAATATAATACAATATAATATATGGGGGTGACTGTATAGTATAATACAATATAATATGTGAAGGTGACTGTATAATATAATATAACATAATATATGGGGGTGACTGCATAATACAATATAATATATGGGGGTTACTGCATAATATAATATATAGGGGGTTACTGTATAATATAATATATAGGGGGTTACTGTATAATATAATACAAAATAATATATGGGGCGACAGTATAATGTAATACAATATAATATATGGGGGTGACTGTATAATATAATATATGGGGGGTGACTGTATAATATAATATAATATAATATAATATATGGGGGTTACTGTATAATATAATATATAGGGGGTGACTGTATAATATAATACAATATAATATATGGGGGCGACTGTAGAATGTAATACAATATAGTATATGGGGTGACTGTATAATATAATACAATATAATATATGGGGTGACTGTACAATTTAATACAATATAATATATGGGGTGACTGTATAATATAATACAATATAATATATTCAGAGACTGTATAATATAATACAATATAATATATGGGGTGACTGTATAATATAATACAATATAATATATGGGGGGTGACTGTATAATCTAATACAATATAATATATTGGGGTGACTGTATAATATAATACAATATAATATATGGGGGTGACTGTATAATATAATATATGGGGGTGACTGTATAAGATAATACAATATAATATATGGGGTGACTGTATAATATAATACAATATAATATATTCGGTGACTGTATAATATAATACAATATAATATATGGGGTGACTGTATAATATAATACAATATAATATATGGGGGTGACTGTATAATATAATACAATATAATATATGGGGTGACTGTATAATATAATACAATATAATATATGGGGGTCACTGTATAATATAATACAATATAATATATTCGGTGACTGTATAATATAATACAATATAATATATGGGGTGACTGTATAATATAATACAATATAATATATGGGGGTGACTGTATAATATAATACAATATAATATATGGGGGTCACTGTATAATATAATACAATATAATATATTCGGTGACTGTATAATATAATACAATATAATATATGGGGTGACTGTACAATTTAATACAATATAATATATTCGGTGACTGTATAATATAATACAATATAATATATGGGGTGACTGTATAATATAATACAATATAATATATGGGGGGTGACTGTATAATCTAATACAATATAATATATGGGGGTGACTGTATAATATAATACAATATAATATATGGGGGTGACTGTATAATATAATATATGGGGGTGACTGTATAAGATAATACAATATAATATATGGGGTGACTGTATAATATAATACAATATAATATATTCGGTGACTGTATAATATAATACAATATAATATATGGGGTGACTGTATAATATAATACAATATAATATATGGGGGTGACTGTATAATATAATACAATATAATATAAGGGGGTGACTGTATAATATAATACAATATAATATATGGGGGCGACTGTATAATATAATATAATATATGGGGTGACTGTATAATATAATATAATATATGGGGGTGACTGTACAATTTAATACAATATAATATATGCGGTGACTGTATAATATAATACAATATAATATATGGGGGTGATTGTATAATATAATACAATATAATATATGGGGTGACTGTACAATATAATACAATATAATACATGGGGGTGACTGTATAATATAATACAATATAATATATGGGGGTGACTGTATAGTATAATACAATATAATATGTGAAGGTGACTGTATAATATAATATAACATAATATATGGGGGTGACTGCATAATACAATATAATATATGGGGGTTACTGCATAATATAATATATAGGGGGTTACTGTATAATATAATATATAGGGGGTTACTGTATAATATAATACAAAATAATATATGGGGCGACAGTATAATGTAATACAATATAATATATGGGGGTGACTGTATAATATAATATATGGGGGGTGACTGTATAATATAATATAATATAATATATGGGGGTTACTGTATAATATAATATATAGGGGGTGACTGTATAATATAATACAATATAATATATGGGGGCGACTGTAGAATGTAATACAATATAGTATATGGGGTGACTGTATAATATAATACAATATAATATATGGGGTGACTGTACAATTTAATACAATATAATATATGGGGTGACTGTATAATATAATACAATATAATATATTCAGAGACTGTATAATATAATACAATATAATATATGGGGTGACTGTATAATATAATACAATATAATATATGGGGGGTGACTGTATAATCTAATACAATATAATATATTGGGGTGACTGTATAATATAATACAATATAATATATGGGGGTGACTGTATAATATAATATATGGGGGTGACTGTATAAGATAATACAATATAATATATGGGGTGACTGTATAATATAATACAATATAATATATTCGGTGACTGTATAATATAATACAATATAATATATGGGGTGACTGTATAATATAATACAATATAATATATGGGGGTGACTGTATAATATAATACAATATAATATATGGGGTGACTGTATAATATAATACAATATAATATATGGGGGTGACTGTATAATATAATACAATATAATATATGGGGGTCACTGTATAATATAATACAATATAATATATTCGGTGACTGTATAATATAATACAATATAATATATGGGGTGACTGTATAATATAATACAATATAATATATGGGGGTGACTGTATAATATAATACAATATAATATAAGGGGGTGACTGTATAATATAATACAATATAATATATGGGGGCGACTGTATAATATAATATAATATATGGGGTGACTGTATAATATAATACAATATAATATATGGGGCTGACTATATAATATAATACAATATAATATATGGGGAAGACTGTATAATATAATACAATATAATATATAGGGTGACTGTATAATATAATATATGGGGCAACAGTATAATGTAATACAATATAATATATGGGATGACTGTATAATATAATACAATATAATATATGGGGGGTGATTGTATAATATAATACAATATAATATATGGGATGACTGTATAATATAATACAATATAATACATGGGGGTGACTGTATAATATAATACAATATAATATATTGGGGTGACTGTATAATATAATACAATATAATATATGGGGGTGATTGTATAATATAATACAATATAATATATGGGGTGACTGTACAATATAATACAATATAATACATGGGGGTGACTGTATAATATAATACAATATAATATATGGGGGTGACTGTATAGTATAATACAATATAATATGTGAAGGTGACTGTATAATATAATATAACATAATATATGGGGGTGACTGCATAATACAATATAATATATGGGGGTTACTGCATAATATAATATATAGGGGGTTACTGTATAATATAATATATAGGGGGTTACTGTATAATATAATACAAAATAATATATGGGGCGACAGTATAATGTAATACAATATAATATATGGGGGTGACTGTATAATATAATATAATATATAGGGGGTTACTGTATAATATAATATATAGGGGGTTACTGTATAATATAATACAAAATAATATATGGGGCGACAGTATAATGTAATACAATATAATATATGGGGGTGACTGTATAATATAATATATGGGGGGTGACTGTATAATACAATATAATATTTGGGGGTGACTGTATAATATAATACAATATAATATATGGGGGTGACTGTATAATATAATATAATATATGTGGGTTACTGTATAATATAATATATGGGGGTGACTGTATAATATAATATATGGGGGTGACTGTATAATACAATATAATATTTGGGGGTGACTGTATAATATAATACAATATAATATATGGGGACGACTGTATAATGTAATACAATATAATATATGGGGGCGACTGTAGAATGTAATACAATATAGTATATGGGGTGACTGTATAATATAATACAATATAATATATGGGGTGACTGTACAATTTAATACAATATAATATATTCGGTGACTGTATAATATAATACAATATAATATATGGGGTGACTGTATAATATAATACAATATAATATATGGGGGGTGACTGTATAATCTAATACAATATAATATATGGGGGTGACTGTATAATATAATACAATATAATATATGGGGGTGACTGTATAATATAATATATGGGGGTGACTGTATAAGATAATACAATATAATATATGGGGTGACTGTATAATATAATACAATATAATATATTCGGTGACTGTATAATATAATACAATATAATATATGGGGTGACTGTATAATATAATACAATATAATATATGGGGGTGACTGTATAATATAATACAATATAATATAAGGGGGTGACTGTATAATATAATACAATATAATATATGGGGGCGACTGTATAATATAATATAATATATGGGGTGACTGTATAATATAATATAATATATGGGGTGACTGTACAATTTAATACAATATAATATATGCGGTGACTGTATAATATAATACAATATAATATATGGGGGTGATTGTATAATATAATACAATATAATATATGGGGTGACTGTACAATATAATACAATATAATACATGGGGGTGACTGTATAATATAATACAATATAATATATGGGGGTGACTGTATAGTATAATACAATATAATATGTGAAGGTGACTGTATAATATAATATAACATAATATATGGGGGTGACTGCATAATACAATATAATATATGGGGGTTACTGCATAATATAATATATAGGGGGTTACTGTATAATATAATATATAGGGGGTTACTGTATAATATAATACAAAATAATATATGGGGCGACAGTATAATGTAATACAATATAATATATGGGGGTGACTGTATAATATAATATATGGGGGGTGACTGTATAATATAATATAATATAATATAATATATGGGGGTTACTGTATAATATAATATATAGGGGGTGACTGTATAATATAATACAATATAATATATGGGGGCGACTGTAGAATGTAATACAATATAGTATATGGGGTGACTGTATAATATAATACAATATAATATATGGGGTGACTGTACAATTTAATACAATATAATATATGGGGTGACTGTATAATATAATACAATATAATATATTCAGAGACTGTATAATATAATACAATATAATATATGGGGTGACTGTATAATATAATACAATATAATATATGGGGGGTGACTGTATAATCTAATACAATATAATATATTGGGGTGACTGTATAATATAATACAATATAATATATGGGGGTGACTGTATAATATAATATATGGGGGTGACTGTATAAGATAATACAATATAATATATGGGGTGACTGTATAATATAATACAATATAATATATTCGGTGACTGTATAATATAATACAATATAATATATGGGGTGACTGTATAATATAATACAATATAATATATGGGGGTGACTGTATAATATAATACAATATAATATATGGGGTGACTGTATAATATAATACAATATAATATATGGGGGTCACTGTATAATATAATACAATATAATATATTCGGTGACTGTATAATATAATACAATATAATATATGGGGTGACTGTATAATATAATACAATATAATATATGGGGGTGACTGTATAATATAATACAATATAATATATGGGGGTCACTGTATAATATAATACAATATAATATATTCGGTGACTGTATAATATAATACAATATAATATATGGGGTGACTGTATAATATAATACAATATAATATATGGGGGTGACTGTATAATATAATACAATATAATATAAGGGGGTGACTGTATAATATAATACAATATAATATATGGGGGCGACTGTATAATATAATATAATATATGGGGTGACTGTATAATATAATACAATATAATATATGGGGCTGACTATATAATATAATACAATATAATATAAGGGGGTGACTGTATAATATAATACAATATAATATATGGGGGCGACTGTATAATATAATATAATATATGGGGTGACTGTATAATATAATACAATATAATATATGGGGCTGACTATATAATATAATACAATATAATATATGGGGAAGACTGTATAATATAATACAATATAATATATAGGGTGACTGTATAATATAATATATGGGGCAACAGTATAATGTAATACAATATAATATATGGGATGACTGTATAATATAATACAATATAATATATGGGGGGTGATTGTATAATATAATACAATATAATATATGGGATGACTGTATAATATAATACAATATAATACATGGGGGTGACTGTATAATATAATACAATATAATATATTGGGGTGACTGTATAATATAATACAATATAATATATGGGGTGACTGTACAATATAATACAATATAATACATGGGGGTGACTGTATAATATAATACAATATAATATATGGGGGTGACTGTATAGTATTAGAGATGAGCGAACACTAAAATGTTCGAGGTTCGAAATTCGATTCGAACAGCCGCTCACTGTTCGAGTGTTCGAATGGGTTTCGAACCCCATTATAGTCTATGGGGAACATAAACTCGTTAAGGGGGAAACCCAAATTCGTGTCTGGAGGGTCACCAAGTCCACTATGACACCCCAGGAAATGATACCAACACCCTGGAATGACACTGGGACAGCAGGGGAAGCACGTCTGGGGGCATAAAAGTCACTTTATTTCATGGAAATCCCTGTCAGTTTGCGATTTTCGCAAGCTAACTTTTCCCCATAGAAATGCATTGGCCAGTGCTGATTGGCCAGAGTACGGAACTCGACCAATCAGCGCTGGCTCTGCTGGAGGAGGCGGAGTCTAAGATAGCTCCACACCAGTCTCCATTCAGGTCCGACCTTAGACTCCGCCTCCTCCGGCAGAGCCAGCGCTGATTGGCCGAAGGCTGGCCAATGCATTCCTATGCGAATGCAGACTTAGCAGTGCTGAGTCAGTTTTGCTCAACTACACATCTGATGCACACTCGGCACTGCTACATCAGATGTAGCAATCTGATGTAGCAGAGCCGAGGGTGCACTAGAACCCCTGTGCAAACTCAGTTCACGCTAATAGAATGCATTGGCCAGCGCTGATTGGCCAATGCATTCTATTAGCCCGATGAAGTAGAGCTGAATGTGTGTGCTAAGCACACACATTCAGCACTGCTTCATCAAGCCAATACAATGCATTAGCCAGTGCTGATTGGCCAGAGTACGGAATTCGGCCAATCAGCGCTGGCTCTGCTGGAGGAGGCGGAGTCTAAGGTCGCTCCACACCAGTCTCCATTCAGGTCCGACCTTAGACTCCGCCTCCTCCGGCAGAGCCAGCACTGATTGGCCGAAGGCTGGCCAATGCATTCCTATGCGAATGCAGACTTAGCAGTGCTGAGTCAGTTTTGCTCAACTACACATCTGATGCACACTCGGCACTGCTACATCAGATGTAGCAATCTGATGTAGCAGAGCCGAGGGTGCACTAGAACCCCTGTGCAAACTCAGTTCACGCTAATAGAATGCATTGGCCAGCGCTGATTGGCCAATGCATTCTATTAGCCCGATGAAGTAGAGCTGAATGTGTGTGCTAAGCACACACATTCAGCACTGCTTCATCAAGCCAATACAATGCATTAGCCAGTGCTGATTGGCCAGAGTACGGAATTCGGCCAATCAGCGCTGGCTCTGCTGGAGGAGGCGGAGTCTAAGGTCGGACCTGAATGGAGACTGGTGTGGAGCGATCTTAGACTCCGCCTCCTCCAGCAGAGCCAGCGCTGATTGGCCGAATTCCGTACTCTGGCCAATCAGCACTGGCTAATGCATTGTATTGGCGTGATGAAGCAGTGCTGAATGTGTGTGCTTAGCACACACATTCAGCTCTACTTCATCGGGCTAATAGAATGCATTGGCCAGCGCTGATTGGCCGAATTCCGTACTCTGGCCAATCAGTGCTGGCCAATGCATTCTATTAGCTTGATGAAGCAGAGTGTGCACAAGGGTTCAAGCGCACCCTCGGCTCTGATGTAGCAGAGCCGAGGCTGCACAAGGGTTCAAGCGCACCCTCGGCTCTCCTACATCAGAGCCGAGGGTGCGCTTGAACCCTTGTGCAGCCTCGGCTCTGCTACATCAGAGCCGAGGGTGCGCTTGAACCCTTGTGCACACTCTGCTTCATCAAGCTAATAGAATGCATTGGCCAGCACTGATTGGCCAGAGTACGGAATTCGGCCAATCAGCGCTGGCCAATGCATCCCTATGGGAAAAAGTTTATCTCACAAAAATCACAATTACACACCCGATAGAGCCCCAAAAAGTTATTTTTAATAACATTCCCCCCTAAATAAAGGTTATCCCTAGCTATCCCTGCCTGTACAGCTATCCCTGTCTCATAGTCACAAAGTTCACATTCTCATATGACCCGGATTTGAAATCCACTATTCGTCTAAAATGGAGGTCACCTGATTTCGGCAGCCAATGACTTTTTCCAATTTTTTTCAATGCCCCCAGTGTCGTAGTTCCTGTCCCACCTCCCCTGCGCTGTTATTGGTGCAAAAAAGGCGCCAGGGAAGGTGGGAGGGGAATCGAATTTTGGCGCACTTTACCACGTGGTGTTCGATTCGATTCGAACATGGCGAACACCCTGATATCCGATCGAACATGTGTTCGATAGAACACTGTTCGCTCATCTCTATATAGTATAATACAATATAATATGTGAAGGTGACTGTATAATATAATATAACATAATATATGGGGGTGACTGCATAATACAATATAATATATGGGGGTTACTGCATAATATAATATATAGGGGGTTACTGTATAATATAATATATAGGGGGTTACTGTATAATATAATACAAAATAATATATGGGGCGACAGTATAATATAATACAATATAATATATGGGGGTGACTGTATAATATAATATAATATATGGGGGTTACTGTATAATATAATATATAGGGGGTTACTGTATAATATAATACAAAATAATATATGGGGCGACAGTATAATGTAATACAATATAATATATGGGGGTGACTGTATAATATAATATATGGGGGGTGACTGTATAATACAATATAATATTTGGGGGTGACTGTATAATATAATACAATATAATATATGGGGGTGACTGTATAATATAATATAATATATGTGGGTTACTGTATAATATAATATATGGGGGTGACTGTATAATATAATATATGGGGGTGACTGTATAATACAATATAATATTTGGGGGTGACTGTATAATATAATACAATATAATATATGGGGACGACTGTATAATGTAATACAATATAATATATGGGGGCGACTGTAGAATGTAATACAATATAGTATATGGGGTGACTGTATAATATAATACAATATAATATATGGGGTGACTGTACAATTTAATACAATATAATATATTCGGTGACTGTATAATATAATACAATATAATATATGGGGTGACTGTATAATATAATACAATATAATATATGGGGGGTGACTGTATAATCTAATACAATATAATATATGGGGGTGACTGTATAATATAATACAATATAATATATGGGGGTGACTGTATAATATAATATATGGGGGTGACTGTATAAGATAATACAATATAATATATGGGGTGACTGTATAATATAATACAATATAATATATTCGGTGACTGTATAATATAATACAATATAATATATGGGGTGACTGTATAATATAATACAATATAATATATGGGGGTGACTGTATAATATAATACAATATAATATAAGGGGGTGACTGTATAATATAATACAATATAATATATGGGGGCGACTGTATAATATAATATAATATATGGGGTGACTGTATAATATAATATAATATATGGGGGTGACTGTACAATTTAATACAATATAATATATGCGGTGACTGTATAATATAATACAATATAATATATGGGGGTGATTGTATAATATAATACAATATAATATATGGGGTGACTGTACAATATAATACAATATAATACATGGGGGTGACTGTATAATATAATACAATATAATATATGGGGGTGACTGTATAGTATAATACAATATAATATGTGAAGGTGACTGTATAATATAATATAACATAATATATGGGGGTGACTGCATAATACAATATAATATATGGGGGTTACTGCATAATATAATATATAGGGGGTTACTGTATAATATAATATATAGGGGGTTACTGTATAATATAATACAAAATAATATATGGGGCGACAGTATAATGTAATACAATATAATATATGGGGGTGACTGTATAATATAATATATGGGGGGTGACTGTATAATATAATATAATATATGGGGGTTACTGTATAATATAATATATAGGGGGTTACTGTATAATATAATACAAAATAATATATGGGGCGACAGTATAATGTAATACAATATAATATATGGGGGTGACTGTATAATATAATATATGGGGGGTGACTGTATAATACAATATAATATTTGGGGGTGACTGTATAATATAATACAATATAATATATGGGGACGACTGTATAATGTAATACAATATAGTATATGGGGTGACTGTATAATATAATACAATATAATATATGGGGTGACTGTACAATTTAATACAATATAATATATTCGGTGACTGTATAATATAATACAATATAATATATGGGGTGACTGTATAATATAATGCAATATAATATATGGGGGGTGACTGTATAATCTAATACAATATAATATATGGGGGTGACTGTATAATATAATACAATATAATATATGGGGGTGACTGTATAATATAATATATGGGGGTGACTGTATAAGATAATACAATATAATATATGGGGTGACTGTATAATATAATACAATATAATATATGGGGGTGACTGTATAATATAATACAATATAATATAAGGGGGTGACTGTATAATATAATACAATATAATATATGGGGGCGACTGTATAATATAATATAATATATGGGGTGACTGTATAATATAATATAATATATGGGGGTGACTGTACAATTTAATACAATATAATATATGCGGTGACTGTATAATATAATACAATATAATATATGGGGGTGACTGTATAATATAATACAATATAATATATGGGGGTGATTGTATAATATAATACAATATAATATATGGGGTGACTGTACAATATAATACAATATAATACATGGGGGTGACTGTATAATATAATACAATATAATATATGGGGGTGACTGTATAGTATAATACAATATAATATGTGAAGGTGACTGTATAATATAATATAACATAATATATGGGGGTGACTGCATAATACAATATAATATATGGGGGTTACTGCATAATATAATATATAGGGGGTTACTGTATAATATAATATATAGGGGGTTACTGTATAATATAATACAAAATAATATATGGGGCGACAGTATAATGTAATACAATATAATATATGGGGGTGACTGTATAATATAATATAATATATGGGGGTTACTGTATAATATAATATATAGGGGGTTACTGTATAATATAATACAAAATAATATATGGGGCGACAGTATAATGTAATACAATATAATATATGGGGGTGACTGTATAATATAATATATGGGGGGTGACTGTATAATACAATATAATATTTGGGGGTGACTGTATAATATAATACAATATAATATATGGGGGTGACTGTATAATATAATATAATATATGTGGGTTACTGTATAATATAATATATGGGGGTGACTGTATAATATAATATATGGGGGTGACTGTATAATACAATATAATATTTGGGGGTGACTGTATAATATAATACAATATAATATATGGGGACGACTGTATAATGTAATACAATATAATATATGGGGGCGACTGTAGAATGTAATACAATATAGTATATGGGGTGACTGTATAATATAATACAATATAATATATGGGGTGACTGTACAATTTAATACAATATAATATATTCGGTGACTGTATAATATAATACAATATAATATATGGGGTGACTGTATAATATAATACAATATAATATATGGGGGGTGACTGTATAATCTAATACAATATAATATATGGGGGTGACTGTATAATATAATACAATATAATATATGGGGGTGACTGTATAATATAATATATGGGGGTGACTGTATAAGATAATACAATATAATATATGGGGTGACTGTATAATATAATACAATATAATATATTCGGTGACTGTATAATATAATACAATATAATATATGGGGTGACTGTATAATATAATACAATATAATATATGGGGGTGACTGTATAATATAATACAATATAATATAAGGGGGTGACTGTATAATATAATACAATATAATATATGGGGGCGACTGTATAATATAATATAATATATGGGGTGACTGTATAATATAATATAATATATGGGGGTGACTGTACAATTTAATACAATATAATATATGCGGTGACTGTATAATATAATACAATATAATATATGGGGGTGATTGTATAATATAATACAATATAATATATGGGGTGACTGTACAATATAATACAATATAATACATGGGGGTGACTGTATAATATAATACAATATAATATATGGGGGTGACTGTATAGTATAATACAATATAATATGTGAAGGTGACTGTATAATATAATATAACATAATATATGGGGGTGACTGCATAATACAATATAATATATGGGGGTTACTGCATAATATAATATATAGGGGGTTACTGTATAATATAATATATAGGGGGTTACTGTATAATATAATACAAAATAATATATGGGGCGACAGTATAATGTAATACAATATAATATATGGGGGTGACTGTATAATATAATATATGGGGGGTGACTGTATAATATAATATAATATATGGGGGTTACTGTATAATATAATATATAGGGGGTTACTGTATAATATAATACAAAATAATATATGGGGCGACAGTATAATGTAATACAATATAATATATGGGGGTGACTGTATAATATAATATATGGGGGGTGACTGTATAATACAATATAATATTTGGGGGTGACTGTATAATATAATACAATATAATATATGGGGACGACTGTATAATGTAATACAATATAGTATATGGGGTGACTGTATAATATAATACAATATAATATATGGGGTGACTGTACAATTTAATACAATATAATATATTCGGTGACTGTATAATATAATACAATATAATATATGGGGTGACTGTATAATATAATGCAATATAATATATGGGGGGTGACTGTATAATCTAATACAATATAATATATGGGGGTGACTGTATAATATAATACAATATAATATATGGGGGTGACTGTATAATATAATATATGGGGGTGACTGTATAAGATAATACAATATAATATATGGGGTGACTGTATAATATAATACAATATAATATATGGGGGTGACTGTATAATATAATACAATATAATATAAGGGGGTGACTGTATAATATAATACAATATAATATATGGGGGCGACTGTATAATATAATATAATATATGGGGTGACTGTATAATATAATATAATATATGGGGGTGACTGTACAATTTAATACAATATAATATATGCGGTGACTGTATAATATAATACAATATAATATATGGGGGTGACTGTATAATATAATACAATATAATATATGGGGGTGATTGTATAATATAATACAATATAATATATGGGGTGACTGTACAATATAATACAATATAATACATGGGGGTGACTGTATAATATAATACAATATAATATATGGGGGTGACTGTATAGTATAATACAATATAATATGTGAAGGTGACTGTATAATATAATATAACATAATATATGGGGGTGACTGCATAATACAATATAATATATGGGGGTTACTGCATAATATAATATATAGGGGGTTACTGTATAATATAATATATAGGGGGTTACTGTATAATATAATACAAAATAATATATGGGGCGACAGTATAATGTAATACAATATAATATATGGGGGTGACTGTATAATATAGTATATGGGGGGTTACTGTATAATACAATATAATATTTGGGGGTGACTGTATAATATAATACAATATAATATATGGGGACGACTGTATACTGTAATACAATATAGTATATGGGGTGACTGTATAATATAATACAATATAATATATGGGGTGACTGTACAATTTAATACAATATAATATATTCGGTGACTGTATAATATAATACAATATAATATATGGGGTGACTGTATAATATAATACAATATAATATATGGGGGTGACTGTATAATCTAATACAATATAATATATGGGGGTGACTGTATAATATAATACAATATAATATATGGGGGTGACTGTATAATATAATATATGGGGGTGACTGTATAAGATAATACAATATAATATATGGGGTGACTGTATAATATAATACAATATAATATATTCGGTGACTGTATAATATAATACAATATAATATATGGGGTGACTGTATAATATATTACAATATAATATATGGGGGTGACTGTATAATATAATACAATATAATATAAGGGGGTGACTGTATAATATAATACAATATAATATATGGGGGCGACTGTATAATATAATATAATATATGGGGTGACTGTATAATATAATATAATATATGGGGGTGACTGTACAATTTAATACAATATAATATATGCGGTGACTGTATAATATAATACAATATAATATATGGGGGTGACTGTATAATATAATACAATATAATATATGGGGGTGACTGTATAATATAATATAATATAATATAATATAATATATGGTGGGTGACTGTATAATCTAATACAATATAATATATGGGGGCGACTGTATAATATAATACAATATAATATATGGGGGTGACTGTATAATATAATACAATATAATATATGGGGTGACTGTACAATTTAATACAATATAATATATGCGGTGACTGTGTAATATAATACAATATAATATATGGGGGTGACTGTATAATATAATATAATATAATATAATATAATATAATATAATATAATATATGGTGGGTGACTGTATAATATAATACAATATAATATATGGGGGCGACTGTATAATATAATACAATATAATATATGGGGGTGACTGTATAATATAATACAATATAATATATGGGGTGACTGTACAATTTAATACAATATAATATATGCGGTGACTGTGTAATATAATACAATATAATATATGGGGGGGTCACTGTATAATATAATATATGGGGGACTGTATAATATAATATATGGGGGTGACTGTATAATATAATACAAAGAACAAAGTAGTCAGCGGCACTACTGCGACAACGAAAAACTGTCATACAACCAACTGTCATGATCCCTGATTATCAATCTATTAGAGACGGACCCAAACAGGAACTACATATATAAACTACCTTTATCCTGGTTCCTGTGCTATGGGGCAGGGACAGTAACCTAGCCTACTCCAAACTCCTCCCCTTCATTCTTTTAAATAATATAGGACTAAATAAAAACAAATGTTTTATGTATCCCGTGGTGGGTGAGTGCCCTGTTTTCTACATTTCACATCGATATGTCACTGCCTGTCTAGGTTTTTTCACAGTGAGCACCACCCTGAGATTTAATTTATTCCATGGTTTTTTGGTTGTTGCAGCCGGAAGTTTTGCCAATACTGACACAAGATTGTGAATACGAGCGTTGCCGCAGTAGTGCCGCTGACTACTTTGTTCTTTGCAATATATGACTCTTAGCGTGACTTTCAGCTGAGCACACTGCAGGTGGCACGCCCATTTAGAATGGCAATATAGGACCTTGTTCACATCAGTATATAAAAACCGCTTTGGTTGTATGACAGAGTTTTTTCTGATATAATGAGTGATAAAGAAGATGCCATGGAATTATCAGAAGATATTAATGTTAAGTCGGGAAGGGAAGATGCTTTAACATTTTTTAGCCTATGTGACACAAAGGATGAGTTACAAGTACTCAGTGTTAAATCACTTGAGCAGAAAATTCTTAACCTAGCAGAACGTGAGACTAGGATGTTCTGGACAATAAATTCCCTTCAGTCTTATAAAGCATGTCAACGGATCCCTCAAGGTCTGAGGATTTATAAAGAACCCACTAGTTTTAAAGATGATCCTGAATTCATAGCTGACGCTGGGTTCACACCTGCGTTCAATGTGTCCGTACTATGGTTTCCGTCTTCTGCATGGCAGAAGACGGAAACCATAGATCGGGTCCGGCCGTGCGCGGCGGTGAGCGTTTTAGGCTCTCCGCCGCGAAACCGGATTTTTTTATCCGGACACAGAGTACTGCATGTCCGACTCTGTGTCCGGATTATAAAACCCGGTTTCGCGGCGGAGAGCCTAAAACGCTCACCGCCGCGCACGGCCGGACAGCTTTCTCACCCATTCAAATGAATGGGTGAGAAAGTCTCCTGCAGGCTTCCGTCTCCTGCATCTGTTTTATGCAGGAAACGGAAACCTGCAATAAGGAAAGAAGAACGCAGATGTGAACGAGCCCTGAATGGAGACAACTACATATCCAGCACTCTCTTAATATTTTACAGCTGGTATTAGAGAGAAACGAACAGGAACATAAAAAAGTTGAAGCCGAGTTAAAAAAGGCAAAAGCAGAACTTAGTCTACGTATGAAAGAAGAAACCTACAATGGCACAACCAAGCGATTAGAGAAAAAAACTGCAATCGTTCAAGCTGAAATAAAGGAACGGAAGCGCGATAAATTTTTAAGAGACAAACAAGATTTTGAATTGGGCCGTATTTTCAACTGGCACGAAAAAACAGGCAGTGGCAACAATAGGTTTAAAGGACAAAAAAACAGACAAAAAAATAATAATAAATTTCAAAAACATAATAGCAATTATAAAATAGGACGATTTCATCGACAGAAGGACTATTGGACAACGGAGACTGAGTCAAGCACCTCTGACGAACCATTGTCAGCATCTGAAATACCATCGGTGTCCAAGAAAGTTATGTCCAATACTGAGAAAAAAGGTTTTTTAGGAAAAAGTCTATCAGACGAGGAGGAAGAAGAAAGACGTATCGGGACCAAACGGAAACAGGTGTCATGGAGGAGATAAAGACCAGCCAGACACCGGCAGTGATCAATTTAACCAATGAAATACTGGATAAGGATTGTATAGCAGTATTGCAAAAAGGACTGAACTTTGGCATAACTGAGACGTTTGATCCGGTCGACTTTGAAGTCGATCTTTACAGGGCTATCAGAAAAATGAATCTGATGAAGTTTTACAGCAATAATAAAAATACTGCTGAGAGTGAACAAGTGCATAGTATAGAAAAATTTGAAATTGGCCCATTAGGTTTTTTCTCGAGCGAATGGTTAGAACAAGAAAAGAGTGTCATGATAGATCTAGACATGTTGCAAAATGAGGAGAGTAACAGTGTCACAGTTGAAACTAGCGATTGTTTCAGAGGAGGAGTGACATCACGATTTGATCCTCCGATCGTCCCTGGGAGTAGTTTAGATACAGTGGGGCAAAAAAGTATTTAGTCAGTCACCAATAGTGCAAGTTCCACCACTTGAAAAGATGAGCGGCGTCTGTAATTTACATCATAGGTAGACCTCAACTATGAGAGACAAAATGAGAAAACAAATCCAGAAAATCACATTGTCTGATTTTGTAAGAATTTATTTGCAAATTATGGTGGAAAATAAGTATTTGGTCACCTACAAACAATCAAGATTTCTGGCTCTCACAGACCTGTAACTTCTTCTTTAAGAGTCTCCTCTTTCCTCCACTCATTACCTGTAGTAATGGCACCTGTTTAAACTTGTTATCAGTATAAAAAGACACCTGTGCACACCCTCAAACAGTCAGACTCCAAACTCCACTATGGTGAAGACCAAAGAGCTGTCAAGGGACACCAGAAACAAAATTGTAGCCCTGCACCAGGCTGGGAAGACTGAATCTGCAATAGGCAACCAGCTTGGATTGAAGAAATCAACTGTGGGAGCAATAATTAGAAAATGGAAGACATACAAGACCACTGATAATCTCCCTTGATCTGAGGCTCCACGCAAATTCTCACCCTGTGGGGTCAAAATGATCACAAGAACGGTGAGCAAAAATCCCAGAACCACGCGGGGGGACCTAGTGACTGACCTGCAGAGAGCTGGGACCAATGTAACAAAGCCTACCATCAGTAACACACTACGCCGCCAGGGACTCCGATCCTGCAGTGCCAGACGTGTCCCACTGCTTAAGCCAGTACATGTCCGGGCCCCTCTGAAGTTTGCTAGAGAGCATTTGGATGATCCAGAAGAGTATTGGGAGAATGTCCTATGGTCTGATGAAACCAAACTGGAACTGTTTGGTAGAAACACAACTTTTCGTGTTTGGAGGAAAAAGAATCCTGAGTTGCATCCATCAAACACCATACCTACTGTAAAGCATGGGGGGTGGAAACATCATGCTTTGGGGCTGTTTCTCTGCAAAGGGGCCAGGACGACTGATCCGGGTACATGAAAGAATGAATGGGGCCATGTATCATGAGATTTTGAGTGCAAACCTCCTTCCATCAGCAAGGGCATTGAAGATGAAACGTGGCTGGGTCTTTCAACATGACAATGATCCAAAGCACACCGCCAGGGCAATGAAGGAGTGGCTTTGTAAGAAGCATTTCAAGGTCCTGGAGTGGCCTAGCCAGTCTCCAGATCTCAACCCTATAGAAAACCTTTGGAGGGAGTTGAAAGTCTGTGTTGCCAAGCGACAGCCCCAAAACATCACTGCTCTAGAGGAGATCTGCATGGAGGAATGGGCCAACATACCAACAACAGTGTGTGCCAACCTTGTGGAGACTTACAGGAAACGTCTGACCTCTGTCATTGCCAACAAAGGAGAGAGAACAAAGGATTGAGATGACATTTTGTTACTGACCAAATACTTATTTTCCACCATAATTTGCAAATAAATTCTTACAAAATCAGACAATGTGATTTTCTGGATTTGTTTTCTCATTTTGTCTCTCATAGTTGAGGTCTACCTATGATGTAAATTACAGACGCCTCTCATCTTTGTAAGTGGTGGAACTTGCACTATTAGTGACTGACTAAATACTTTTTTGCCCCACTGTATGTTCCACACACAGGTGATGAAAGATGTAAAATCTTTAATCTATGAAAAAAATCCCCCGAATTTAACAAAAGAGGAAAGGGAAGCACTGGCATGGTTAAAAAAACAGGACCACCTAATTTGTAAAAAAGCCGATAAAGGCGGGAATATAGTAATCATGAGTAAAGAATATTATATGAGAGAGGCTTCCCGTCAATTGTCAGATCTAAGTACATATGATAAACTGCCTAATAATCCTACTGAAAGAATAAAGAAAAAAGTTGTGGCCTTCTTGCGTAAATACGTACAGAAGGTTCATAAATCGCTTATAGATCCACCTGGCCGCCTGATTGTGGCCAGTATTGGCTCAGCAATCGAACCAGTGTCCCAGTTCATCGATTGGATGCTTAGACCAATCTTGAAAAATATTCCCGCTTATGTGCAAGATACTAAAGACTTTCTCAATTTAATTAAAAAAAAATGATAAATTAATGTCAATAGACGTTGAAAGTCTTTATTCGCGGATCCCTCATCAGAAAGGGATCAAAGCGGTTGTAAGTGTATTAGAATCCGCGGGTGAGGATCCAGATCGAATAGAGATGGTCTGGGATTGATCTTGAACAATAATTGTTTTATATTCGATAATCAATGGTTCAGCCAGAAAACAGGAACGGCAATGGGCATGCCCGTGTCGTGTACATACGCAAATATATACCTGGTGGTATTTGAGGAAAAAAAGTGTTTTCGACATGTAATAGATTTGCCAGATATATAAAAATGTATTTGCGTTATGTGGATGACGTGTTCATCATTTGGTCTGGTTCAGACGAGGAATTTGTTCAATTTGTGGATTATCTTAATGATAATACATTCAATATGAAATTTACATACAATATTGGGGGCTTAGCTTTAGGCTGCATTCACATGGAGTAAACGCTGGCGTTTTTTGTGTGTTTTTTGCACATAGCGCCGCGTTTACGCCGCGTAGCGTCGCGTTAACGCCGCGTATACGCCGCGTTAACGCCGGGCAACGCCACCGCTAAATAGCGCGGCGTTAACGCGGCGTATACGCGGCGTTAACGCGACGCTACGTGGCGTAAACGCGGCGCTATGTGCAAAAAACACACAAAAAACGCCAGCGTTTACTCCATGTGAATGCAGCCTTAGAGTTTCTAGATGTCCAGCTTAATATTGAGGAAGGAGAGGTTAGCACTCGGGTACACCGAAAGTTAACAGCAACCAACTCACTATTACATTATAAAAGCTTCCACCCTGAACATGTCAAAGAGGCCGTACCATACAGCCAGTTTATTAGGCTAAGAAGGGTTAATAGTCAGTTCCAACAGTTTGAATTACAAGCACAAGATTTAAAGAAAAGACTAAGAGAAAGAGGATACCCTAAAAGAATAATCGATAAAGCCTATCATAGAGCCAGCAATACTGATCGAGAAAAACTGTTTCATGTGAAAAAGAAAAGCGCACCAAACAGGTTTGTGTTTTCCTTTAAGTTTAGCCCACTGGCCAACCAAATTAATAGCGCAATTCATAGAAACTGGCACTTGTTAGAAAATGACCCTATATTGGCGAAGACAGCATTTAATCGACCATTAATAACTTTTAAAAAATGTCGAACAATTCGAGATAGTGTTGTATCTAGCAATTTTACATCACAAAAAAATACGTGGCTAACCGGGTTAAAACCGCAAGGCAACTACTATTGCAAAAAACTGTTCCTACTGTCAGTTTAACAGTCAAGCGAAATTTATGAATATAGGAGGTATTGAATATAATATCAGTTCCCTGTCGTCCTTACCAGTGGCACAATGTGGGGTATTTCGTGCCCCTGTGTGCTGGTAGGACAGGCGGAATTTTAATTAGCCATGTATTAATTTCACATGGCTTGTTCCCTTTAAGAGAGCACAGATACCTCCCCCCTGTGTGTTTTTTTCTGTCCTGTGTAAAGGATCGGACAGGTGGGGAGGACTCTGTGTCCTCCTAAAGGGAAAGAGTAAAGAAGAAGTTTCAGGTACTTACCTGTTCAAGTGTCTTCAATGATGCACTCTGCCCCTTTGGACTTCGGTGTCGGTCCTGCAAAGAGAATGGGTAAGATTAAGGTTACCTATTTACCCACCTCCCTCCCGCAATCCTACCTCCTGTTCTCCGGCATCCAGTCCTGCTGGGCTTCGGGAGCCGCGCGCAGCCAGCCGGCGTGTACGCGCGGCTCCATGAGGGGAACTTCCGGTTTCGCGGAACCTTTCCTCTGCCGTAGGAGGGTTCCGGCCGGTCATTCAATAGTGTGACACCGGCAACTTCCGGTTTTCGGCATTCGCCGCTCCGGGACCACGCGAACGGCAGTGTTGGACGCTAGAGGTCCTCAGGAACTTTAAGGTAGGTGCCAAAAGTAGTTGGCTCAGGGGGGGAGCGTGCCTTGAAAGGGCTAAGAGTGTTATTAGGGCAAAAGGAACGGAGCTCGTTTTTTTGACTAAGGCCACGCCCCTTCCGGGTATGGGGCTGTAAAAGGGGGCAGGTTGCTTCCCTCATTGCCTGCTAGTTTAATCCCTAGCTGGTTCTGCGCTGTGGCTTGTGGTTACCGCTTCAATTGCATTTATTCTACTGCAAACTCTGCTGAAGGTTGGTAAGTGGTCTGCAGAAGCTGGGTGAGTCTCCTCATATGGTTCCTTGAATGTACTCCTCTGATGTTTCCGTATCCTATGCTTAGGTATCGCTGAAAACTAGTTTCTATTTGTCATGTCTTCCTCTTCTACCCCTCCCGGGGATCAAGTGAGACGGAAGAGGTCTTCTAAAAGGAGACACCTGGCTTGCATTGATTGTGACGTTCCACTACCTGATGGTAGGTGCGTTTTTTTCGTCTGCTAATTCTCCCAATGGTGGGAGTATCCTGAATGTCATTGTTTTGCCTTTAGGCTATGACTGGTCACGCTGCCAGCAATGCAGGGGACCTCTGCGGGAGGAACCCGTTACCAGTGATATGGTAGCATGGGTCAAGGAGTACATGGTGAGTACGGTTGCCGCAAAGAGGGGAAGGGTCCCCCCGGCTTCTAAGTATCCTTGTGTTTTTTGCAGGATGATTCTTTAAAGGATATCCGTACTTCACTGGCTCAGCTCACCAAGAAGCAGCGCGTGGAAAGGCGTTCTGCTTCACTGCCCTCCCTGGAGCGCCTCCAGGTGGAGGATGTGTCCATATCATCGGACGATCAGTCCTCCTGTACCAGCAGACCAATTTTCCATCGGGAGAAGACTAATAAGCTGCTGAAGGCCATCCGGTCGTGGGACCAGGTTGGCGAGGGGGAAGCCTCTGCGTCCACCTCTGGGAAGCGGAGGGTTTTCCAAGTGGACGCCTCCATGGCCAGCCTAATGGAACAAGAGTGGAAGCAGCCGGAGAAGGCTTACGTCACCACCAGAGCTTTCAAAGCAGTATATCTGATTGATCCCTCCCAACTGGATCGCTGGGGTCCGCCACCCAAGGTGGATTTAGCCATCTCTAAGCTTTCCCGTCGCACTGTCGTGCCCATCGATGACGGGTCAAACCTTCAGGATTTGCTTGATAGAAGAGTGGATTCAACGCTCAAGAAGGCGTATTCGTCTGCTTCAGCCCAGGTGACGGTGGGCATCGCCTCAACGGAAGTAGCTGATAAGCTTCAAGCCCGGCTGGACCGCCTGGAACGGGATATCGACTCCGGGGTTAACAGGGACGACATCCTGGCATCCATGGGGGAGATCCGTCTCGCTACGGATTTCCTGAGAGAGTCAGCAAGACAGCAGGTGAAGCTGGCTTCCAAGGCCATGGCCCTGAATACCGCTGCCAGGAGACCCTTGTGGCTCAAACTTTGGCGGGCTGATGTCGCCTCCAAGTTTTCTTTGTGTTCCCTCCCCTTTCAACCTGGGAAGGTTTTCGGCCAGGGGCTGGACGACCTGATGGAGGTACTGGCTGATGGTAGAGGCAGATCACTACCACAAGCGACCAGAGGAAGAAGGCCTCCCCCTTCTAGGGGTCGAGGCTCCACGTCTCAATACAGGCCTCAACAGGGTAACCAGAGACGCCCCAGATACCGTCCGAAGGGGGCGGGTCGGGGGATCCCCAAGGAGGACCCTAAGAAGAAGGGGTTTTGAGGAGACGCCGCTCTCTGTGACCAGCTCTCCCGTAGGAGGGCGCCTTTCAAATTTCCTTGTGGCATGGCATCTTCACATTCTGGACCCATGGGTCCTTCAAGTTGTTCAGCGAGGATACGCAATAGAGTTCTCCCATCCTCCTGTGGATCGTTTCATCACTACGTGGGTTTTACCAGCCCTACAACAAGACTGCCTGGAGGCTTCCGTCGCAGAATATCTCTCAAAGGGGGCCCTGGAAAGGGTCCCTCCTTCAGAAGTGGGACAAGGAGTTTATTCACCCGTGTTCCTGGTTCCAAAGTCCACAGGAGGGTGGCAGATGATTATAGATCTTCGGTTCCTCAACCTCTTCATAAAGAAAAAACCTTTCAGGATGGAGTCCATAGACTCAGTAACCAGTTTCCTATTGCGCGACGAGGTCATGGTCACCCTGGACCTAAAGGATGCCTACTTACATATCCCCATCTTCCCGCCACACAGGAAATATCTACGTATAACCGTTCTTGTGGCTGGTCACAGAGAGCACCTACAGTTCACTGCTCTGCCATTCGGCATATCGTCAGCTCCATATGTATTCACCAAGATGGTCGCACCAGTTGCCGCCGCTCTCAGACTTCAAGGCCTCTTCGTGGTTCCCTACCTCGACGACTGGCTTATAAAAGCTCAGTCTACTTCAATTCTCCATCACCACCTCCAGATAGCCATCACCTTCCTCCAGGAGTTAGGTTGGCTGATCAATTGGGAGAAGTCAGAAATAGTGCCATCCACCCGGAAGAAATTCCTAGGGTTTGTTCTGGATTCCCAGAGCATGCAGATTTTCCTATCTCGTCCAAGGTGAGCAAAAATAGAAGCTTCGGTTCGGGGCCTTCTCAGGTCCCGATGGATCACCATTCGCACCGCCATGCGGGTTCTAGGCCTGATGTCTTCTTCAGCCAAGGCGGTCCCTTGGGCTTTATGGCACTTGCGTCCCCTTCAGATGGAGGTGTTGAGAGCCTGGAACGGATCTCCACGGGGACTGCACAGGAAGATCTGCCTTTCTCCCGGTACCCGTCTTTCCCTCAGATGGTGGAGACACCTGAAAGACGGAAGGTCCTCGGTTCAACCTCGTTGGACCCTGTTGACAACAGATGCGTCCCATTCGGGATGGGGAGCCCACCTGGACGGCAGGACTGTCCAGGGTCTGTGGAGGAATCCAGAGGTAGGAACCTCCAACCTGAAGGAGCTAAAAGCAGTTTATCTGGCGCTGAAGTACTTCGCCCCTTTTCTCGAAGGGAAGGCAGTCAAGGTCCGGTCAGACAATATGACGACGGTAATATACTTGAACAAACAAGGCGGCACCAGGGTCCCAGCCCTACTGAGAGAGGCGAACTTGATCTTTACGTGGGCAGAGAAGAATCTGACCCACCTATCCGCTGTTCACATCAAGGGCTCCCTGAACATAGTAGCGGATCAGTTGAGTCGGGGTATCCCTGTATCAGGAGAATGGTCTCTCAATCAAGACATATTCCATCAGATTGTCCAAACATGGGGCCTTCCGGATGTCGACCTCATGGCAACCCGACTCAACGCCAAGGTGGAAACCTTCTGCTCTCTGTACCAGGAGGACAATGCCTTGGCAGTGGATGCCCTGTCCATCCCATGGAGGTTCAGGCTGATATACATTTTCCCTCCAGTTTCCATCATACCCAAGGTATTGATGAAAATCAGACAGGACCAAGTCTCGGGAATTGCCATAATCCCGTTCTGGCCGAAAAGGACTTGGTTTGCCCAGCTCATGTGGATGAGTCAAGGCAGGTATTGGAGGCTTCCCCCCCTCCCAGATCTGGTGACCCAAGGAGAGCTGAGACACCACGATCTGAGGAGATTCAAACTGACAGCCTGGAGGTTGACCAGTCCCTATTAAGGAATAGAGGACTGTCTCAAGGCGTCCTAAGGACTTTAGCCAGCGCCAGAGCCACCTCGACCAATAAGAATTACCGTAGAATTGGTAATATTTTCCAGGCCTGGTGCACGGATCACGAAGTGGACTCCTCCGATCCCCCTGTGAGGGCGATCCTGGATTTCCTTCAGGACGGCCTAGACAGAGGGCTTGCAGCTTCTACCCTGAAGGTACATGTAGCCGCTTTGTCCGCCTATCTGGGGAGGCGGTTGTCTCAGGATCCTTTAGTGAGCACCTTTATCAAAGGGGCAACTAGGCTGAGACCAGCAGTTTCTGCTCCTGTCCACCAATGGGACCTCAACAAGGTCCTAACGGCACTTTGTGTTGCTCCATTCGAACCCCTGGAGGA
The DNA here is from genome assembly GCF_031893055.1 of Leptodactylus fuscus. Classification (NCBI taxonomy): domain Eukaryota; kingdom Metazoa; phylum Chordata; class Amphibia; order Anura; family Leptodactylidae; genus Leptodactylus; species Leptodactylus fuscus. Next base: position 128,996 of record NW_027440194.1, read on the forward strand.
GGTGGATCTAAAGTGGCTGACCTATAAGGTATCTTTTCTCCTCGCTATCACCTCGGCAAAAAGAGTAGGGGAGCTTCAAGCACTCTCATCGGAAGCTCCTTACATTGCCTTCTTTGAAGACCGTGTTCAGTTGAGATTTCTGCCAGGATTCAGGCCGAAAGTTTCTTCTAGGGCGAATGTGAGTCAGCTCATTTGCTTGCCAACCTTTTTTCCCGTGCCCACTTCCCCTGAGGAGGAGAAGTGGCATACCCTAGATTTAGTCCGGAACCTGCAGATTTATCTTCAGCGCACACGCGCTTTCAGGAGATCTGAGAACTTGTTAATAAATTATGTAGGTGGCCATAAAGGCCGCAAGGCTTCTAAGGCCACCATCTCTCGCTGGGTGAAGGAAGCAATCAAGTTGGCGTTTGTGAGTCAGAACTTACCTCCGCCGACCGTCCTAAGGGCCCATTTGACGCGGGCAGTATCGACCTCTTGGGCAGAAGTCAAGGCTCTCACCTTGGACCAAATTTGTGCGGCAGCATCCTGGTCTTCAGAATTGACTTTTGTGAAGCACTACCGACTTGATCGGTATGGCTCAGAAGCTACTGCCTTCGGGCGTACTGTATTACATTCTGCTTGTGTTTAATCTCCCACCCTTATGGGGATTACTTGCTATTTCCCCACATTGTGCCGCTGGTAAGGACGACAGGGAACGAAGGATTATGTAGATAATCTTGTTTCCCTTAGTCCTAACAGCGGCACAAGGATTCCCCCCCTATTGTTGTTTATTTTGGAATGTATGTATTATTACTTGTTATTTACACACAGGGGGGAGGTATCTGTGCCCTCTTAAAGGGAACAAGCCATGTGAAATTAATACATGGCTAATTAAAATTCTGCCTGTCCTACCAGCACACAGGGGCACGAAATACCCCACATTGTGCCGCTGTTAGGACTAAGGGAAACAAGATTATCTACATAATCCTTCGACAGTTCATTACGTGTAAAACGTCCTTTGTGGTCTATGTGATCACATGCCCATGTAGGAAGTTCTATGTGGGCAAAACTATTAGAGCGATGTATCATAGGTTCAGGGAACACGTTTGGTCTATCAGCAGTGGCAAAGGATCGCCACGACTGATAGAACATGTTAGGGAGGCCCACGGAGGGAGAGCTGATTGTCTGTCTTTCTGTGGGTTACGTCATATAGAACCCCTGCCCAGAGGAGGCGATAGAGGTAGAAAGTTATTACAGGAAGAGGCTAAGATCATTCTGCGCACGGGAGCAATGGGACCACTTGGTCTCAATGAGAGGGTTGATATGAGCGTTTTTTTGTAATTTTCACATGAACAGTATGTGTCTGCTTCGTCCTGTTTGTTTTTCTTATGTTATCCCCTAGAAGAGCTTTGACACGTCTTATAACGAGTGATTATGAAGATAATCTTGTTTCCCTTAGTCCTAACAGCGGCACAATGTGGGGTATTTCTGCCCCTGTGTGCTGGTAGGACAGGCGGATATTTAATTAGCCAATCAAATGCGTGGCAGGCCCTATAAGAGGGCACAAGAACCTCCCCTCTGCGTGTAAATACAAAAGTACCTCCATTACATTTATATACAGTTTTATACATAAGATATGATTCCCAGGGTGGGAAATCTTGTGCCGCTGTTAGGACTAAGGGAAACAAGATTATCTTCATAATCACTCGTTCCCTGTCGTCCTCAACAGCGGCACAATGTGGGGATATAGCAAGCAGGTCCCCAAGATGGGTGGGACAAACCCATGACCGAACTTAAACTGGTCTGGGCAAAGGCAGTGGAATCTGCCACTTGGTCCTTCAGGCGGTAATGCCGAATGAAGGTGGATTCAGATGCCCAAGAGGCAGCTGCATATATTTGGTCCACAGACAAAGCACTTCTTTCTGCCTGTGAAGTGGACACTGCCCTGGTTGAATGGGCATGAAGGAAAGATGGAGCCGACAGCCCTTGGGCGGTATAGGCGACTCTAATAGTCTCGGTAACCCACCGTGATATTGTAGCTTTGGCGGCTTTGGCGCCCTTGTTTTTCCCCGTGTAGCTGACCAACAGGTTTTCAGTCCACCTAAAGGGGCGAGTGCGCTGCAAGTAGATCTGCAGGCATCTAACCACATCCAGCTTGTGCCATCTTTCTTCTTCAGCAGAAGAAGGGAACGGAAAAAAATACTGGAAGGGAAATCAGTTGGTTCCTGTTTACAGCAGATGGCACCTTGGGACGAAACCCAGGGAGGAACCTAAGCTGTACATGGTCAGAGAAAAAGGTGGTATATGGCTCCTCAGCGGACAAAGCTTGTAGTTCACTAACGCGTTTGGCAGGTGTGACTGCCAATAGCAGCGCCATTTTGCCGGTTAGCGACTTGAGGGAGACCTCTTCCAGAGGTTCAAATGGCTGGCCACATAGGGCGTTCAGGACCGGAATAAGGTCCCATTGGTGGACAGGGGTGTTTACCACCGGTCTCAGCCTAGTTGCCCCTTTAATAAAGGTGCTCACTAAAGGATCCTGAGACAAACGCCTCCCCAGATAGGCGGACAGGGCCGCTACGTGTACCTTAAGTGTGGCCGCAGCAAGACCTCTGTCTAGTCCGTCTTGAAGGAAGTCCAGGATCACCTCCGTAGGGGGATCGGTGGAGTCCACTTGATGCTGCAGACACCAGGCATTAAAGATGTTACCTATTCGACGGTAGTTCCTGTTAGTCGAATCTGCTCTGGCGCTGGATAGGGTCTTCAAGACGGCTTGTGACAGTCCTCTATTTCTCAATAGGGACTGGTCAACCTCCAGGCTGTCAGGTTGAGTCTCCTCAGATCCTGGCATCTCAGCTCTCCTTGGGTTACCAGGTCTGGGAGTGGGGGAAGCCTCCAATATATGCCCTGACTCATTTGTATGAGCTGAGCAAACCAAGCCCTTTTTGGCCAGAACGGGATTATGGCTATTCCCGAGGCTTGGTCCTGTCTTATTTTTATCAATACCTTCGGTATGATTGGAATTGGAGGGAATATGTAAAACAGCCTGAACCTCCATGGGATGGACAGGGCATCCACCGCCAAGGGATTGTCCTCCTGGTACAGAGAGCAGAAGGTCCCCACCTTGGCGTTGAGTCGGGTAGCCATAAGATCGACCTCCGGGAGACCCCATCTCTGGACGATCTGTTGAAATACGTCTGGATTGAGAGACCATTCTCCTGATACGGTAATACCCTGACTCAGCTGATCCGCTACTATGTTCAGGGAGCCCTTTATGTGAACAGCGGATAACTGGACCAGATTCTTCTCCGCCTAGGCAAATATGAGATTCGTCTCTCTCAGCAAGGTTGGTGACCTGGTGCCCCCTTGTTTGTTTATATAGACTACCACCGTCATATTGTCTGACCGGTTTTTGACAGACTTGCCTTTCAATTCTGGGGCAAAGTGTACTAGGGCCAGGTACACTGCTCTGAGTTCCTTGAGATTGGATGACCCCAGCTCCGGACATCTCCATCGTCCTTGTACAGTTTTGTCTTGACAATGGGCTCCCCATCCCCACTGGGATGCATCTGTTGTCAACAGGGTCCACACTGTCGGGACCGTGGACCTTCCGTCTTTCAGGTGTATCCACCATCTGAGGGAAAGACGGGTAGCGGGAGAAAGGCAGATCTTCTTGTGCAATCCCCGTGGAGACCTGTTCCAGGTTCTCAACACTTCCATCTGCAGGGGACGCAAATGCCATAAAGTCCAAGGCACCGCCCTGGCCGAGGATGACATCAGGCCCAGGACTCTCATGGCGGTCCGGATGGTTACCTGCCGAGTGCGCAATAGGAATCGTGCACTGGCTTGGATTCTTTCCTTCCTTGGACTAAAGAGGAAGATCTGCATCGCTTCTGAATCCACTATAAATCCGAGGAATTTTCTTCAGGTGGATGGAACGATTTCGGACTTCTCCCAATTGATAATCCTAACTCCTGTAGGAAGTTGATGGCAAGGTTGAGCTGCTGGAGGAGGGCAGCAGGAGACTGAGCTTTCAGTAGCCAGTCGTCTAGATAAGGGACGATGAAAAGACCCTGAAGTCTGAGGGTCGCAGCGACCGGAGCGATCACCTTGGTGAATACCAGTGGGGCGGATGTGATGCCGAATGGCAGAGCTGTGAATTGATAGTGCTCCCTGTGGCCGGCCATAGCGACGGCAATCCTGAGGAACTTCCTGTGGAAATGAGCAATGGGGACATGTAGATAGGCGTCCTTCAAATCGAGGGTAACCATCACCTCTCCTGGCTGAAGAAACACAGCCACGGAATCCACGGTTTCCATTCGAAATGACCTCTTCCTGATAAACCGATTGAGGTACCTCAGATCTATTATCATCCTCCAGCCCCCGGTGAACTTGGGGACCAGAAAGACGGGGGAGTAGACTCCCAGACCGAGGTCTGAGGCTGGTACCTTCTCCAGGGCGCCCTTGGTAACATATTCGGCAACCAAGGCTCCTAGACTGGCCTGCTGAGAAGGTGGAAGAGTTTGGGTGGAAACGAACCGATCTGGAGGTGGAAGATGAAAGTCGATGTGATACCCGTGTTGTATGATCTTCAACACCCATGGGTCTTGGATATGGGTGAACCATGCTCTGGAAAAGGAGGAAAGACGTCCTCCCACAGGAAGGGGGGCCACAGGGAGCTGCCCCACGTCAAAACTCAGGCTTCCTCTTGGTGTCCTCCTTGGAAGCGCCACGACCAGCTCCCCTAGGGCGATATCTAAAACGCCGTTGTTGGGAAGGGCGTCTATAATTAGAGGAAGAACCTCTGCCTCTAGGGGGAGCACGTCTGCCCCTGGATGCTTGAGGTAGGGACCTTCCCCTACCTTCAGCTAATCCCTCCATAATGGCGTCTAAGCTTTGGCCAGACACCCTTCCCGGCTCAAAGGGGAGAGCACAGAGTGCTGCTTTAGACGCAAAATCTGCCCGCCAAGGCTTTAGCCAAAGGGGTCTACGGGCCGCAGTAGACAACGCCATAGATTTGGCGGAGATTTTAAATTGATGGCAGGAGGATTCCGCCAAATAATCTGCAGCCCTATGAACTCTTTTCATAGAGGCCAGAATCTCATCTCTGTCTACGCCCAAGTCTATATCCCGCTCCAAGGCGGCAAAGCGGTTGCGGAAAAAGTCACCAACCATAGAGGAGGCTATGGCCACAGAGGCTTGCGCGGAGGAAGCTGAGTAGACCTTCTTCAGAACGGAGTCCGCCCTACGATCCAGAGGGTCCTGAAGATTTGAACCATCTTCCAAGGGCACCAGGGTTCAGCGGGACAGCTTTGCTATGGCCAAATCCACCTTCGGGGGAGGCCCCCAGGAATCCCACTTGAAGATCCTGGAAAGCGAATGTCCTTTCTCTGGCTGTTTCCACTGCTGCACCATAAGGTCGGTCAGCGTGGCGTCCGCATGGAAGGCAATATGTCCCCCAGAGGCAGACGTGGAGGCTTCCCCGTCAACATCTCGGCCCACTGTAGACCGGATGGACTTCAGCAGCCTGCCCGTTTGTTCATAATGGAACGCAGTTCTGCTGGAATAACTGAGTCGTCCTCGGAGGAATCATCCTCTGCCACCCGCAGGTGTTACAAGGGGGGGGGGGAGAGACGAGGAACGGAGCTCAGAGCATGGTCTCCTGGTGAGCTGAGACAAGGTGCAATGGATCCCTTTGAGGGAATCATCCTGCAAAACAAAAAGGAGAGTACAAGCAAGGGAAAAACTATTTACCCAAGCGATGCCCAAACTCACCATCTCCTTGACCCATGCCATCATATCTCTGGGAGAGGGCTCCACAGGTGGAGGACCTCTGCACCCGCGACAACGGGCCCACTCATAGCCTGAAAATAGGCAAGTTATAGGACCAGTAGTACCCCGCAGGGCACAACCTTTCAAGCCGCTACCTACCATCAGGGAGCGGTGTGTCGCAATCGAAGCAGGAAAGATGTTTCCTCTTGGAAGAGGTTTTCCTCCTACCATCCCCAGGAGGGGTAGTAGAGGATGACATATCCTACAGAGAGAGATAATAGACCATGCAACACTGTCACCATGACATCATACCAGCTTTTAAAAAAAGGGTAAATCTTACCAGGTCCTGTAGACCGGACAGAGAGGTGACTTGGCGCCCAACGTGCGACTCGAACCCACGACCTTGAGATTAAGAGTCTCATGCTCTACCGACTGAGCTAGCCGGGCTGGCGCTGTGAACAGGATCTGAACCTGTGCGGGGAGACCCCATTGGATTTCGAGTCCAAAACCTTAACCACTCGGCCATCACAGCCGGTTCCCAATAAAGTTTGCAAACTGGAAAAGAGTTCAAGATCAATGAACACCACAATCGCACGCCTTCAGCAGATACTGCAGGAAGGTCTCTGACACCAGGCCAGCCAGCCTCTTAATTCTGGCCGGCTGGAAGTGGGTGGAGCCACAATCAAAGCAGGTGAGGCAACCTGCCCAGACAACTAACCCTGTAATCAGGGGTCTGCAAAGATATACATTCCCCCCCACCAAGAGGCCCTTAACACGGGCACTTACCCCCACATCTCCCCGTCTTTTCCGGCCTTTAATAAGGCCTGAATCTTCCCTGAGTGAGCGGCCACCAGCGCCAGGCCGTTGCCATGGCGCTATGATACTTCCGGCGAAACCGGAAGTGCGCGCTTACAGCGGCCGGCGGGGAACAGGATACACAACAGTGTGGTTCCACCCGCCGGCAGTCCGTGCGGCCACCAGAGGTGGCATGCGGAGTCCCCGGACTCTCACCAAAATGTCAGGTAAGTCACAAGGAGCAGGGGAAGCGGAGGAGAGGGGGGGCAGGGGGGATAGAGGGGGGTAGCCACACATGGCTAACAAGCACCTTCTCCCCGCAGGGCACAGAAGGTGACAAGAAGAAAACAACCGCTCAGGAGGTGAGTGATCCTGCTGAGCTTCTCAAAGAGGACACAAGTCCTCCCACCTGTCCTCTGTCCACACAGGACAGAAAAAAACACGCAGAGGGGAGGTTCTTGTGCCCTCTTATAGGGCCTGCCACGCATTTGATTGGCTAATTAAATATCCGCCTGTCCTACCAGCACACAGGGGCAGAAATACCCCACATTGCGCCGCTGTTGAGGACGACAGGGAATGTGCGATATAGGAAAAAAGTCTTTACTTCAGCTACTTCCGCTAGTAAGGAGTGCAAGATAAATCGCTGTTTACATCTAGCGATACCTGGTACGATCCGTTATAGTTTTCCATAGATTGATATACGTAGCTAGACGGATTTACTCAGCTTCTTTGTTCGATAGGCGTTTATAATCCTGTGGTATAGGGAATTAGGTGTAGACAACAAGAGACCACTATAGACCTAAACGGAACAGCTTTGTCTAGTCCTATATTATTTATAAGAATGAAGGGGAGGAGTTTGGAGTAGGCTAGGTTACTGTCCCTGCCCCATAGCACAGGAACCAGGATAAAGGTAGTGTATATATGTAGTTCCTGTTTGGGTTCGTCTCTAATAGATTGATACTATGGGAAGAATATGCAAATCTGCCTTCCATGATGTAATTAGGAAGACAGTTGCTGCCTCATTGTTGCAAACCAATAGAGGGCGCTCACTGGAATGTGCAAGCCTGTCTTAAGACAGGATTCCAGTGAAATAACCCAATAATGGCTGCTCCCTTTAGCCTCATGCCCGACCTTCCAAGAGGCCTTTGTTTAGCAATGACGCTGGGATTATTACCAGGTTATAGTCTCTCAATCGAGGACAGCTGTTTCGATCTGGTTGGATCTCTTCAGCCCGATGTAGAGAGGACTATAACCTGCTAGAGGTGAGAGGCTTAGACAGGGTTCGGGGGATATTGTCACTCCTTAGGGAGAGACCACCATATAGGTGTGCGGAGACTTGTTAAGCCTTTAGCACTCCACTTTGCAAGGAACTATGGGAAGAATATGCAAATCTGCCTTCCATGATGTAATTAGGAAGACAGTTGCTGCCTCATTGTTGCAAACCAATAGATAATCAGGGATCACGACAAATGTTACAGTTTCAGTATAAGAATAGCAATGTAGTTCCCTTTTATAGATCCGTTGTATAGATGTGCTGGTGGCGGAAGGTGAATTAGGGGTAGCGCTAATTGGTGCACATTTAATAAAAGAATTACGCTCTATAGAGAAAAATGTCACAAATTGAGGCTAATAATGTATGATGTATTACATGTTATCAACATTACATCGATTGTGTATTTTAACTTGTTTTTAACTGATGAATGTAATTATCTGAACTTGACTAGAGATGAGTGAACCCTAAAATGTTCGAGGTTCGAAATTCGATTCGAACAGCCGCTCACTGTTCGTGTGTTCGAACGGGTTTCGAACCCCATTATAGTCTATGGGGAACAGATACTCGTTAAGGGGGAAACCCAAATCCGTGTCTGGAGGGTCACCAAGTCCACTATGACACCCCAGGAAATGATGCCAACACCTCTGGAATGACACTGGGACAGCAGGGGAAGCATGTCTGGGGGCATCTAACACATCAAAGACCCTCTATTACCCCAACATCACAGCCTAACAACTACACACTTTACACACTCAATACCACCTCTCTGACAGTAGGAAAACACCTTGAAACATGTGTATTTGGCACTTGCAGTGAGGAGAGCTTGTCACCAGCAGTGAATTTGGCCCTTGTAGTAAGTTGAGGTTGGCACCAACATTTGTTTTGAAAATCAGGGTGGATTGAGCCTCTAACCAGCAGAGTTTGGGGAAATTCATGGTGGAGGGAGCCTCTAACCAGCCCAGTTTGGACCAATTCATGGTGGAGGGAGCCTCTAAAACCCCAGTTTGGCCAAATTCATGGTGGAGGGAGCCTCTAACCAGCCCAGTTTGGACCAATTCATGGTGGAAGGAGCCTCTAAAACCCCAGTTTGGCCAAATTCATGGTGGAGGGAGCCTCTAACCAGCCCAGTTTGGGCAAATTCATGGTGGAGGGAGCCTCTAAAAAACCCAGTTTGGACCAATTCATGGTGGAGGGAGCCTCTAACCAGCCCAGTTTGGACCAATTCATGGTGGAGGGAGCCTCTAAAATCCCAGTTTGGACCAATTCATGGTGGAGGGAGCCTCTAACCAGCCCAGTTTGGACCAATTCATGGTGGAGGGAGCCTCTAAAAACCCCAGTTTGGACCAATTCATGGTGGAGGGAGCCTCTAAAATCCCAGTTTGGACCAATTCATGGTGGAGGGAGCCTCTAAACAGCCCAGTTTGGACCAATTCATGGTGGAGGGAGCCTCTAAAAACCCCAGTTTGGACCAATTCATGGTGGAGGGAGCCTCTAAAAACCCCAGTTTGGCCAAATTCATGGTGGAGGGACCCTCTAAAAACCACAGTTTGGCCAAATTCATGGTGGAGGGAGCCTCTAAAAACTACAGTTTGGACCAATTCATGGTGGAGGGAGCCTCTAAAAACCCCAGTTTGGCCAAATTCATGGTGGAGGGAGCCTCTAACCAGCCCAGTTTGGACCAATTTATGGTGGAGGGAGCCTCTAAACAGCCAAGTTTTGGGAAATTCATGGTGGAGGGAGCCTCTAAAAACCCCAGTTTAGGCAAATTCATGGTGGAGGGAGCCTCTAAAAATCCCAGTTTGGCCAAATTCATGGTGGAGGGAGCCTCTAAACAGCCCAGTTTGGGCAAATTCATGGTGGAGGGAGCCTCTAAACAGCCCAGTTTGGACCAATTCATGGTGGAGGGAGCCTCTAAAAACCCCAGTTTGGCCAAATTCATGGTGGAGGGAGCCTCTAAACAGCCCAGTTTAGGCAAATTCATGGTGGAGGGAGCCTTTAACCAGCCCAGTTTGGACCAATTCATGGTGGAGGGAGCCTCTAAACAGCCCAGTTTTGGGAAATTCATGGTGGAGGGAGCCTCTAAAAACCCCAGTTTGGGCAAATTCATGGTGGAGGGAGCCTCTAAACAGCCCAGTTTGGGCAAATTCATGGTGGAGGGAGCCTCTAACCAGCCCAGTTTGGACCAATTCATGGTGGAGGGAGCCTCTAAAAACCCCAGTTTGGCCAAATTCATGGTGGAGGGACCCTCTAAAAACCACAGTTTGGCCAAATTCATGGTGGAGGGAGCCTCTAAAAACTACAGTTTGGACCAATTCATGGTGGAGGGAGCCTCTAAAAACCCCAGTTTGGCCAAATTCATGGTGGAGGGAGCCTCTAACCAGCCCAGTTTGGACCAATTTATGGTGGAGGGAGCCTCTAAACAGCCAAGTTTTGGGAAATTCATGGTGGAGGGAGCCTCTAAAAACCCCAGTTTAGGCAAATTCATGGTGGAGGGAGCCTCTAAACAGCCCAGTTTAGGCAAATTCATGGTGGAGGGAGCCTTTAACCAGCCCAGTTTGGACCAATTCATGGTGGAGGGAGCCTCTAAACAGCCCAGTTTTGGGAAATTCATGGTGGAGGGAGCCTCTAAAAACCCCAGTTTGGGCAAATTCATGGTGGAGGGAGCCTCTAAACAGCCCAGTTTGGGCAAATTCATGGTGGAGGGAGCCTCTAACCAGCCCAGTTTGGACCAATTCATGGTGGAGGGAGCCTCTAAAAACCCCAGTTTGGCCAAATTCATGGTGGAGGGACCCTCTAAAAACCACAGTTTGGCCAAATTCATGGTGGAGGGAGCCTCTAAAAACTACAGTTTGGACCAATTCATGGTGGAGGGAGCCTCTAAAAACCCCAGTTTGGCCAAATTCATGGTGGAGGGAGCCTCTAACCAGCCCAGTTTGGACCAATTTATGGTGGAGGGAGCCTCTAAACAGCCAAGTTTTGGGAAATTCATGGTGGAGGGAGCCTCTAAAAACCCCAGTTTAGGCAAATTCATGGTGGAGGGAGCCTCTAAAAATCCCAGTTTGGCCAAATTCATGGTGGAGGGAGCCTCTAAACAGCCCAGTTTGGGCAAATTCATGGTGGAGGGAGCCTCTAAACAGCCCAGTTTGGACCAATTCATGGTGGAGGGAGCCTCTAAAAACCCCAGTTTGGCCAAATTCATGGTGGAGGGAGCCTCTAAACAGCCAAGTTTTGGGAAATTCATGGTGGAGGGAGCCTCTAAAAACCCCAGTTTAGGCAAATTCATGGTGGAGGGAGCCTCTAAACAGCCCAGTTTAGGCAAATTCTTGGTGGAGGGAGCCTTTAACCAGCCCAGTTTGGACCAATTCATGGTGGAGGGAGCCTCTAAACAGCCCAGTTTTGGGAAATTCATGGTGGAGGGAGCCTCTAAAAACCCCAGTTTGGGCAAATTCATGGTGGAGGGAGCCTCTAAACAGCCCAGTTTGGGCAAATTCATGGTGGAGGGAGCCTCTAACCAGCCCAGTTTGGACCAATTCATGGTGGAGGGAGCCTCTAAAAACCCCAGTTTGGCCAAATTCATGGTGGAGGGACCCTCTAAAAACCACAGTTTGGCCAAATTCATGGTGGAGGGAGCCTCTAAACAGCCCAGTTTAGGCAAATTCTTGGTGGAGGGAGCCTTTAACCAGCCCAGTTTGGACCAATTCATGGTGGAGGGAGCCTCTAAACAGCCCAGTTTTGGGAAATTCATGGTGGAGGGAGCCTCTAAAAACCCCAGTTTGGGCAAATTCATGGTGGAGGGAGCCTCTAAACAGCCCAGTTTGGGCAAATTCATGGTGGAGGGAGCCTCTAACCAGCCCAGTTTGGACCAATTCATGGTGGAGGGAGCCTCTAAAAACCCCAGTTTGGCCAAATTCATGGTGGAGGGACCCTCTAAAAACCACAGTTTGGCCAAATTCATGGTGGAGGGAGCCTCTAAAAACTACAGTTTGGACCAATTCATGGTGGAGGAAACCCCAGTTTGGCCAAATTCATGGTGGAGGGAGCCTCTAACCAGCCCAGTTTGGACCAATTTATGGTGGAGGGAGCCTCTAAACAGCCAAGTTTTGGGAAATTCATGGTGGAGGGAGCCTCTAAAAACCCCAGTTTAGGCAAATTCATGGTGGAGGGAGCCTCTAACCAGCCCAGTTTGGCCAAATTCATGGTGGAGGGAGCCTCTAAACAGCCCAGTTTGGGCAAATTCATGGTGGAGGGAGCCTCTAAACAGCCCAGTTTGGACCAATTCATGGTGGAGGGAGCCTCTAAAAACCCCAGTTTGGCCAAATTCATGGTGGAGGGAGCCTCTAAACAGCCCAGTTTGGGCAAATTCATGGTGGAGGGAGCCTCTAACCAGCCCAGTTTGGACCAATTCATGGTGGAGGGAGCCTCTAAAAACCCCAGTTTGGCCAAATTCATGGTGGAGGGAGCCTCTAAACAGCCCAGTTTGGGCAAATTCATGGTGGAGGGAGCCTCTAACTAGCACAGTTGTGGGAAATTCATGGTGGAAGGAGCCTCTAACCAGCAGAGTTGTGGGAAATCAGGGTGGAGGGAGCCTCTAACCAGCAGAGTTGTGGGAAATCAGGGTGGAGGGAGCCTAGTATTAGCAGAATTGTGCAACGCTTATGGTGGATGAGTATGAGGATGCGGAGGAATTGGAGAGGTTGAGTACAGACATGGAGTTTCATGTTGGGGTGCTTTACACAGGTGGGCACGAAAATGAAGGCTCTATCCAGTGGTGGTTCATTCTTATCAAAGTGAGCCGGTCGGCACTCTCAGCTGACAGACGGGTGCGCTTGTCAGTGATGATGCCACCGGCTGCACTGAACACCCTCTCAGATAGGACGCTGGCGGCAGGACAGGACCGCACCTCCAAGGCATATAGGGCAAGTTCAAGCCACAGGTCCAACTTCGACACCCAATACGTGTAGGGCGCAGAGGGGTCGGAGAGGACAGGGCTGTGGTCGGAAAGGTATTCCCGCAACATGCGCCTATACTTCTCACGCCTGGTGACACTAGGACCCTCCGTGGCGGCACTTTGGTGAGGGGGTGCCATCAAGGTGTCCCAGACCTTAGACAGTGTGCCCCTCGTTTGTGTGGACCGGTGAGAACTTGGTCGCCTACTGGAGGAATTGCCCTCCCTGCCGCCAACGTCACATGCTGGAAACATCTCCATCATATTCTGCACCAATTGCTTGTGGCAAGCATTGATGCGATTGGCCCTCCCCTCTACCGGAATAAAAGAGGAGATGTTGTTTTTATACCGGGGGTCAAGGATAGCAAAGATCCAGTACTGGTTGTCCTCCATGATTTTGACAATACGCTTGTCGGTTGTAAAGCACCCCAACATGAACTCAGCCATGTCTGCCACAGTGTTAGTTGGCATGACTCCTCTGGCCCCACCGGAAAGTTCAATCTCCATTTCCTCCTCATCCTCCATGTCTACCCATCCGCGCTGCAACAATGGGACGATTCGAAGTTGCCCGGAAGCCTCCTGTATCACCATCACATCATCGGACAACTCTTCTTCCTCCTCCTCCTCCATTAAACGCAGTGAAGCGGACAGATGTGTGGACCTACTCTCCAGCTGTGACGGATCGGATGCTATCCCTAACTCCTCTGTGTGATCTGAGTTATCCCTGATGTCAATCAGGGATTCTCTCAGAACACACAAGAGCGGGATTGTAAGGCTCACCATCGCATCCTCAGAGCTCACCCTCCTTGTGGACTCCTCAAAGACCCGTAGGATGTCACAAAGGTCTCTCATCCATGGCCACTCATGGATGTGAAACTGAGGCAGCTGACTTTGTGGCACCCTAGGGTTTTGTAGCTGGTATTCCATCAAAGGTCTCTGCTGCTCAACCACTCTATTCAACATCTGAAACGTTGAGTTCCAGCGTGTGGGGACGTCGCACAAAAGCCGGTGTTGTGGCACATGCAGGCGTTGCTGGAGAGATTTTAAGCTAGCAGCGGCTACTGTCGACTTGCGAAAGTGGGCGCACATGCGCCGCACTTTCACCAGTAGCTCTGCAACATTTGGGTAGCTCTTTAGGAAACGTTGCACCACTAGGTTGAAGACGTGGGCCAGGCATGGAACATGTTGGAGTCTGGCAAGCTCCAGAGCTGCTACCAGGTTCCGGCCGTTATCACAAACGACCATGCCTGGGCCCAGGTGCAGCGGCTCAAACCATATTGCCGTCTCATCGAGGAGGGCATCCCTCACCTCGGAGGCAGTGTGCTGTCTGTCCCCCAAGCTGATCAGCTTCAGCACGGCCTGCTGACGTCTACCAACGCCAGTGCTGCAACGTTTCCAACTCGTAGCTGGGGTCAATCTAACAGCGGAGGAGGAGGCGGTGGTGGAGGAGGAGGCGGTGGAGGAGGAGGAGGGGGGTGTTCTTCTCGTGTCCCTGCCAGGAATGTTAGGCGGGGAGATGAGGTACACCGGGCCAGTTTGGGAAGCAGTCCCAGCCTCAACTACATTCACCCAGTGTGCTGTCAGTGAAATGTAGCGTCCCTGTCCGCATGCACTTGTCCACGCGTCGGTGGTCAAGTGGACCTTTGTGCAAAGCGCGGAACTAAGGGCCCGCCTGATGTTGAGTGACACGTGCTGGTGCAAGGCGGGGACGGCACACCGGGAGAAGTAGTGACGGCTAGGGACGGCATAGCGAGGTGCCGCAGTTGCCATCAGGTCCAGGAAGGCGGGAGTTTCAACAAGCCGGAACGCCAACATCTCCTGGGCCAGCAGTTTAGCGATGTTGGCGTTCAAGGCTTGCGCGTGTGGGTGGTTAGCGGTAGTTAGAGTAGTTCAATTGATGTGTATTCTTATTGGTACACACAGCAGCCATTTTGTCTTTTAGTATCCATGTCTAACCCGCACTCAACCTTTTGTGCTGTTGAGATTGCCAAAAGTATGGGACAGCAAGTTAGTCATCCAGACTGTGGTCAATCAGATACCAGAGATGTGCAACTGTTATTGTTCTGCGGTTTTTCTTAGAAATAAGGAGAGAACTGTCAACGTTTATCATTTTCAGTCCAATTAGCAGAGAAATGATGGAGACCAGATTTGGTGGAAAGTCCCCAGATTTCTTTAGTGTCATACTAAAAGAATGTATTTTTGGCCAGGTTATGCATGATGCTTGACCAGTCACATGTACTACTATTTTAGGATTTCTTGTAAGTGTCAGTACATGATTGGACAATTTAGGATTGTTGACAATAACTGTATTGGTGGAATTTTGATCTAATCTGATTGGTTCATTTCTGATATACTTTTGGATTGGTTAATTCTCAATGACAATACTTACTATAAAATAAACTGATTCTGGGCGGAACTTTGCAGAGCTCTGTCCGGACGCACAGAAATCTAACTCATGTGTGTCTGTCTTTAATATCTGATTATATGGTCTACCTGGTCGGTCCTGGGGTAAGGTAAATGACAACGCTAACACGGTGTATTTCTGCCGCCGCTCCAATGTCTGAGAGATGGTGGGTTGTTGTAAAGAAGTGCCTGATGGTGCCTTTGATGGTGCAGGAGAAGGAGATAAGACAGGAACAGGGGAGGATGAGGGAGAAGTCAACAAAGTGGCGGAGGCAGATGAAGTGGTGTCCTAGCTCGTCCTCTGGAGTGCATCGCCAGCACAGTCAGCAGTGGCAGTGGCAGAGGCAGTGGCGTGAACGGCAGGCGGCCTTTGTCCTGCCGTTGCTGCCTGCCACTGATTCCAGTGCTTGGATTCCAAATGACGGCGCATTGAAGTGGTGGACAGGTTGCTCTTCTCAGAGCCCCTAATCAATTTCGAGAGGCAAATTGTGCAGACAACACTATATCTGTCCTCGGCGCATTCCTTGAAAAAACTCCACACCTTCGAGAAACGTGCCCTCGAGGTGGGAGTTTTTCGGGGCTGGGTACGAACTGGAACATCTTGGGAGATTCCGGGTGTGGCCTGGCTTCACCTAAGCTGCTGACCTCTGCCTCTGCCTCTAGCTACCCTTTTTGGTGCTTCACCTGCCTCAACATCCACCCCGCTTGACATCCCCCCTGTCCAGGTCGGGTCAGTGTCCTCGTCGTCCACCACCTCCTCTTCCAAATCCTGTCTCATCTCCTCCTCCCGCACAATGCGCATGTCAACTGGATGCCCTGACGGCAACTGCGTCTCATCGTTGTCGATGAGGGTGGGTTGCTGGTCATCCACCACCAAATTGAACGGAGATGGAGGAGACTCCAGTGTTTGAGCATCTGGACACAGATACTCGTCTGTTAGGTCCATGGAATCGCGAAATGGAGGGGCAGGTTGAGGGACAATGAAAGGAGCGGAGAACAGCTCTGGGGAGCAGGGACAGTTGGGGTTATTGTTCTGGGAAGATTGGGAATTTTGGGAGGAAGGAGGACAAGACTGTTGGGTAATAGGAGGAGAGGAGGCAGAGTCTGACTGGCTGCTGGACAATGTGCTGTAAGCGTTCTCTGACAGCCATTGCAAGACCTGTTCCTGGTTCTCGGGCCTACTAAGGTTTGTACCCTGCAGTTTAGTTAATGTGGCAAGCAACCCTGGCACTGTGGAGCGGCGCAATGCTTGCTGCCCCACAGGAGTAGGCACGGGACGCCCTGTGGCTTCACCGCTAACTTGCTCCCCAGAACCATTCCCCCGACCTCGCCCACGGCCTCGTCCACGTCCCTTTGCGCATTTTGAATTCCCAGTCAGACAATGGCACTATATGGCAGTAGCAAAAATAGTGGGTGTATATAGCCCCAATTCTATTGCTAGGGGACTTGCAGGGTATTTCTGAGGTGAAGGTGGGGGGGGCACACCGTTGGAACGTGGATCGGGGGTGTATATATGGGGTATATGGGAATTCACTGTCAGTGTATTCCATTCAGGATCCTGGGAAAGCTGGGTTGCGGCGATTGAGCCCGTCAGTGCCACGTTACACTGACAAGCTTCTCCCTGGAATTTAGCTCTTACAAGAGCTGTTGGTTGTCTTCTCCTTCCTATCCTAGCCTGTCCCTGCCTACCCAGAATCTAAGCCCTAGCTAACTGGACGGAAACCTCCGTCCCCGGTGAATTGCAAGCTCAGAATGACGCGAACCTGGGCGGAGCTGTTCTTTTAAATTAGAGGTCACATGTTTTCGGCAGCCAATGGGTTTTGCCTACTTTTTTCAACGTCACCGGTGTCGTAGTTCCTGTCCCACCTCCCCTGCGCTGTTATTGGAGCAAAAAAGGCGCCAGGGAAGGTGGGAGGGGAATCGAGTAATGGCGCACTTTACCACGCGGTGTTCGATTCGATTCGAACATGCCGAACAGCCTAATATCCGATCGAACATGAGTTCCATAGAACACTGTTCGCTCATCTCTAATCATAATATATGTTGGTGACTGTCTAATAAAATAAATGGGGGTGACTGCATAATATAATACATGTGGGTTACTGTATAATATAAGATATGGGGGTGACAGTATAATACAATGTAATATAATATATGGGGGTGACTGTATAATATAATATAATATAATATATGGGGCTACTGTATAATATGATACACTATAAAATATGGGGGTGACTATATAGTATAATACAATATTATATATGGGGTGACTGTATAAGATAATACAATATAATATATGGGGGTGACTGTATAAGATAATACAATATAATATATGGGGGTGACTGTATAAGATAACACAAATAATATATGGGGGTGACTGTATACGATAATACAATATAATATATGGGGTGACTGTATAATGTAATACAATATAATATATGGGGGTGACTGTATATTATAATACAATATAATATATGGGGTGACTGTATAATATAATACAATATAATATATGGGGGTGACTGTATAATATAATACAATATAATATATGGGGTGACTGTATAATATAATACACTATAATATATGGGGGTGACTGTATAATATAATACAATATAATATATGGGGTGACTGTATAATGTAATACAATATAATATATGGGGGTGACTGTATAATATAATACAATATAATATATGGGGGTGACTGTATAATGTAATGCAATATAATATATGGGGTGACTGTATAATATAATACAATATAATATATGGGGGTGACTGTATAATGTAATGCAATATAATATATGGGGGGGTGACTGTATAATGTAATACAATATAATATATGGGGGTGACTGTATAATATAATACAATATAATATATGGGGGCGACTGTATAATATAATATAATATATGGGGTGACTGTATAATGTAATACAATATAATATATGGGGGTCAGTGTATAATATAATACAATCCTATTAATATTATAAATGTGAAAGTTTGTGGGTTTGTGTGTTCGGATGTTTGTTCCTCAATCACGCAAAATCCGCTTGACCGATTTGGCTGAAATTTTCCACAAACATAGTTAATACACCCGATTGCGCAATAGGTTACTTTTTGTCACAATAGCGCACATACGTTTGTGCCAGGACCCCCACAAAACCCAAACTCACACCACCATCTCTGCAATCTCACACACTTTGGACCATAGCAAGCCACAAAATTCCTATTGCCTTCTGCAGCCTCGCCCCTAACCCCACACAATCTCATATACATATACTTTACCACTTTGCCCCTCACCTTAACGATACTCCAGGAGGCGCTCTATAACGCTCCGGAGCAGCCATGTTTGCCGACCCCCACCGCTCTGACAATCCGCGACACCGCCCACCCATGTCAATACCCCTAGGCGGTCTAATAAATGCAAAAAAAAAAAGTTTAAAAAAAAGTAAAAAAAATATAAAAACAAATAAAAAGGATTAAAAATTCAAATCACCCCCCTTTCCCTAGAACACATATAAAAGTAGTTAAAAACTGTGAAACACATGCATGTTAGGTATCCCCGCGTCTGAAATTGCCCGCTCTACAAAGCTATACAAATATTTTTCCTGTTCGGTAAACGCCGTAGCGGGAAAAATGGTCAAAAGTGCCAAACCGCCATTTTTTCACTGTTTTGATTCTGATAAAAATTTGAATAAAAAGTGATCAAAGCAATAACATTTCCCGAAAATGGTAGAACTAAAAAGTACACCCGACCCCGCAAAAAAAGACGCCCTATACATCCCCGTACACGCACGTATAAAAAAGTTACGGCTGTCGGAATATGGCGACTTTTCAAAAAAAAAAAATTTTTTAACACAGCTTTGGATTTTTTTAAAGGGTCAAAATGTAAATAAAACCATATAAATTTGGTATCCCCGGAATCGTAATGAAACACAGAATACAGGGGACATGTCATTTTGGTTGCACAGTGAACGCCGTAAAACCAAAGCCCCTAAGAAAGTCGCAGAATTGCATTTTTTCGTCAAATCCACCCCATTCTGAATTTTTTCCCTGCTTCCCAGTACATTATATAGAATAAATAATGGCGGCATCATGAAGAAAAATTTGTCCCAGGAAAAATTAAGACCTCATATGGCTCTGGGAGCAGAGAAATAAAAAAGTTACGGGGTTTAGAAGGAGGGGAGTCAAAAATGAAAAACCAAAATCAAAAAATGCCATCGACGGGAAGGGTTAACTTCAAATACTTCTGTCCCAAAGTCACTATGTAAAGTTTCTCACAACACCGTATATATAGCAGCTCTAATACAAAGTAACTGCAACACAAAAGTCTCACGGATTCTCTGAATTACAGCAACAACAAGATACAACGTTACATTTCATATCCCATACCTCATACACAGTACGAAAACCTTACCCGCGCCTGTATATACCCACTGCTACAATCACCGCAGACCAAGTCGCGGGTACCAGCTAGTATACATATGGGGGGACTGTATAATATAATACAATATAATATATGGGGTGATTGTATAATATAATACAATTTAATATATGGTGGTAACTGTATAATATAACTTATGGGGGTGACTGTATAATACAATATAATATATGGGGGTGACTGAACAATTTAATACAATATAATATATGGGGGCGACTGTATAATACAATATAATATATGGGGTGACTGTATAATATAATACAATATAATATATGGGGGGGTGACTGTATAATATAATACAATATAATATATGGGGGTGACATAGTAATATAAATCAATATAATATATGGGGTGACTGTATAATATAATATATGGGGGTGACTATATAATATAATGGGGAGAGTGACTGTATAATATAATTCATCATAATATATGTTGGTGACTGTATAATATAATATATGGGGGTGACTGTATAATACAATATAATATATGAAGGTGACAGTATAATATAATACAATATAATATATGGGGGTCAGTGTATAATATAATGGTATGGTATAGCACATAAAAGATACTGAGTGCTGAGTGACCATAATCTCAATCTGATTGTCACAGGTGAGATAATAAAGGAAACACACTCTGCAAAGATTAGGGAATAATGTGTTTTATTAGCAAAGGATTGGTCAGGTAAAAGACACACTTGTAATACAAGCCCCAGATCAACTTTGTAGTGGCTGAGTTCTGTGCTCAGAAGTTTTAAAGTGTAGATAATTAATAAAGGTTATCTTTTATCTTTTTTCAGTGGGGGTACCCCCTTTGCGTAATTTCTAATGACTGTGTAATATAATACAATATAATATATGGGGGAGACTGTATAATATAATATATGGGGGGACTGTATAATATAACATATGGGGGTCACTGTATGATATAATATATGGGGGACTGTATAATATAATATATGGAGGAGACTGTTTAATATAATATATGGGGTAGACTGTATAATATAATATTTGGGGGGTGACTATAATATAATATATGAGGGTGACTGAATAATATATGGGGGTGACTATATAATATAATACATTATAATATATGGGGGTTACTGTATAATATAATATATGGGGGTGACTGTATAATACAATATAATATATGGGGGTGACTGTATAATATAATACAGTATAATAATACAGTATAATGTATATGGGGGGTCACTGTATAATATAATACAATATAATATATGGGGGGGTCACTGTATAATATAATACAATATAATATATGGGGGTGACTGTATAATATAATACAATATAATATATGGGGTGACTGTATAATATAATACAATATAATATATGGGGGTCACTGTATAATATAATACAATATAATATATGGGGGTGACTGTATAATATAATACAATATAATATATGGGGTGACTGTATAATATAATACAATATAATATATGGGGGTCACTGTATAATATAATACAATATAATATATGGGGGTGACTGTATAATTTAATACAATATAATATATGGCGGTGACTGTATAATATAATACAAAATAATATATGGGGGTGACTGTATAATATAATACAAAATAATATATGGGGGTGACTGTATAATATAATATAATATATGGGGGTGACTGTATAATATAATACAATATAATATATGGGGTGACTGTATAATATAATACAATATAATATATGGCGGTGACTGTATAATATAATACAAAATAATATATGGGGGTGACTGTATAATATAATACAATATAATATATGGGGGTGACTGTATAATATAATATAATATATGGGGGTGACTGTATAATATAATACAATATAATATATGGGGGTGACTGTATAATATAATACAATATAATATATGGGGGTGACTGTATAATTTAATATATGGGGGTGGGGGGGACTGTATAATATAATATTGTATTATAGGCATAGTCTGCAATAGAAAGTACTGAGTGACAGGTCTGGGAGTCTTCACAAGTCTCCTGGCTGCCATAGAAATGGGTCACAGGCCGCAGAGCTTGCTATAGGTGCCAGTGATTGCTGGTAAAATGGCGCCTCGGTCAGCTTTCACCAAGGCTCCACAGGGGTTGCTGGAGAGGGGGTGTTTCAACTATGTGGAACAATCTTTGTTTTCAGATCATTTGAGAGCGGGCTGTCCATGCTCGGCCACCATCAAACTGAACTGAACGCGAATTGTAAAGAGGAACGGTCCAAAATCCCTTCATCCAGGATCCAGGAACTGATTAACAGCTCCAGGAAGCGACTAGAGGCAAAAGGAGGAGCTACGAAATATTACTGGCACTCTTCTGTTGGGGTGCCCAGACTTTTGCACCGGTCACATTTTGGTGTAATGCATATTGTACAGTCTCTGTTAGTACAATAAACCTCATTTCTATCCTGAAATATTACTGTGTCCATCAGTTATTAGAGAGATCAGACTGACATGGCAAACACCAAAATATTTACAACTATTAATAGGGGGCACTAACTTTTTCATAGGACTGTATATTAGACATCAGGAGGACAAAAGAGGCTCCATGTTTATAGTGATAAAACTATGCAACAAGTAATATGGCTGGCATCCAATAGGCATTACACAGCTCAGGATCGGTGCCTAGAGGTATCGGTACTCCATATAACTATATACTGCGAATAGCAAAACTGCAGCAGAAATAAATAAGTCACTCAACGGAGGAAAAAAAATAGCGACAAATAAATGAACAGCATGCGGCAATGGATCTGGCATCCAGTGGGTGTGGCACATCGCAGAATCGGTGTCATTATTTGGGTTGTACTTTTCTACGTTTGTAGACCGGCAGTTACAGACAATGCGATGTCTAAGGTGGGTTAGAGCACCCTGTATCAGTCCTGGCATTATGGGCTCCCGGCTTTTGTGGCAATGGATCTCTAGCCTCGAGTTTAGCTTCTGGGACCAACAATCTTCTCCAAAATGGCAGCTTGGTCAGCTTTGACCGAGGTTCCAGGCCTGTGATTAGTGCAGGCGCTGATTGTGGGCATTAGCGCTGGTCTCCACTATACTATTATGGCAGATGCCAGGAAGGGGTTCAGTAGTTGGGGTCTAAGTTATTTATGGATTTGAAGGTCATCAAGACAATGTAAAAGTTCTTCATTTTACAGGGAACCAGTACAGTGAGCAGAGGATGGGCTTTATGGTAACAAATCAGGAGCTGCATACCCCTGGCAAGCTCAGGTGGTGGCACTGGCATACCAGTGGCAAGCTCAGGTGGTGGCACCGGCATACCCGTGGCAAGCTCAGGTGGTGGCACCGGCATACCCGTGGCACGCTCAGGTGGTGGCACCAACATACCCGTAACAAGCTCAGGTGGTGGAACCGGCATACCTGTAACAAGCTCAGGTGGTGGCACCGGCATACCCGTGGCAAGCTCAGGTGGTGGCACTGGCATACCCGTGGCAAGCTCAGGTGGTGGCACCGGCATACCCGTGGCAAGCTCAGGTGGTGGCACCGGCATACCTGTAACAAGCTCAGGTGGTGGCACCGGCATACCAGTGGCAAGCTCAGGTGGTGGCACCGGCATACCTGTGGCAAGCTCAGGTGGTGGCACCGGCATACCTGTAACAAGCTCAGGTGGTGGCACCGGCATACCTGTAACAAGCTCAGGTCGTGGCACCGGCATTACAGTGGCAAGCTCAGGTGGTGGCATCCGCTTACCTGTAACAAGCTCAGGTGGTGGCACTGGCATACCAGTGGCAAGCTCAGGTGGTGGCACCGGCATACCCATGGCAAGCTCAGGTGGTGGCACCGGCATACCCGTGGCAGACATATTTGCAGCACTGTTGGTGGTTACAGCTATGTATGGGAATTCTTCTGTACCAAACGACAAATTCATGGCGATGTGTAAGATCTACAAGACATCTCCATGTACTGACATGAATTGGTGTCACCGGTGCCGAGTGAGTGAGACCACCCTAATGATTCCCTTCTCGCCACATCCACCCCTAGAGCATGGTTGTCTTTATCATCATCATCCGCTTCTCCTCTAACACAACAAATTCACTGTAACATCATTTGGGTTATTCCACTCATTTCTGCCTCTTTTTTCAATGACGGGGGATTTATTTCTTTTTATGTGTGGGGTAGTAAGGTCGTGTTATTGACATTTTTTTTTACATTGTGTCCCCATAAAGTCCTAATAGTCCTTTGTGGACATCTGATCCGTCATTGGGGCTGGTACATATATTCCCAGTTACAGCCTCCTGCCCATAACTATAGAGATGATCTGGGTCTTTTGAAGATGGTGATCCCTGGTCAGGTGACCGCCGGGGTCATGGTGGTGCCCATAGTGGTGTACACAGTGATCAGGAAGGTAATGGTGGTAATAAACCTTCCCTGCCTTCTATGTAGGAGCTCCAGCTTTATATACCATGGATGTACCAGTACATTCGAGCAGGACAATGAAGCCACTATCTGGCGTAAAAACCCAATGGGCAGCCCAGAAGTTGTTAAAGGACCATTCAGCACATCCCCAACCCCAGATCTGTTTTTCTGCCTGCTTTAACCCCTTAAAGACCAAATAATTTTTGTTTTTGTGCATAGCTTTCCTCCCCCCCCCCTTCTTTTGATGGCCAAATTGTACTTGGCAATGCCCCACTGACCAGAGGCTGTATACAACTTTTAGGGAGAGCTGCGCAATGACCGGCCATACTGCTTCTGCCATGGATATAAATAGCAGAAGGAAGAACAGCAACTTCAACAGTACAGAATCCGGAACATGATGGACCGGAATGGTAACTCCCTGCTGTCGGACCTAGGCGCCTTTACACCATAACCTTCTTGGCCAACACATTAGAGCAGAGCTAGGAGGGAGCCACGTGTGCCATGGCTGTGTTATCTGTGTAATGGCCACGCGAGGGCTCAGTGCTGCCGGCGGCGCTATAACTCCTACTTGGCCAACACATTAGAGCAGAGCTAGGAGGGAGCCACGTGTGCCATGGCTGTGTTATCTGTGTAATGGCCACGCGAGGGCTCAGTGCTGCCGGCGGCGCCGTAACTCCTTCTTGGCCAACACATTAGAGCAGAGCTAGGAGGGAGCCACGTGTGCCATGGCTGTGTTATCTGTGTAATGGCCACGCGAGGGCTCAGTGCTGCCGGCGGCGCTATAACTCCTACTTGGCCAACACATTAGAGCAGAGCTAGGAGGGAGCCACGTGTGCCATGGCTGTGTTATCTGTGTAATGGCCACGCGAGGGCTCAGTGCTGCCGGCGGCGCCGTAACTCCTTCTTGGCAAACACATTAGAGCAGAGCTAGGAGGGAGCCACGTGTGCCATGGCTGTGTTATCTGTGTAATGGCCACGCGAGGGTTCAGTGCTGCCGGCGGCGCCGTAACTCCTACAAACTGTCCACCAGAAGTGTGGAAAAATAACGTCTGTGAAAATGGATCAGACATGGATCCGTTAGTGAGGCCGCTATAACTATAGGGCAAACAGTGCACTTGTATCGGGCTCTATGGTTGTGGGGGCTCCGGATCCAAGCACCAGATTTTCTGCCCAGGACAGCTCCACTCACAACTGTATTGGCCTGCCATGCAGCTAAAGCCTATGACAGGGCAGAGAGCTGTAGATATGATGGGATTACGTCACTCACATGGCGCCAGAATAGTCTATGACATGAGATTGTGCAGAGCGGCAGGGCAGTGAGGAGAGGGGAGGAGCAGATGAAGGGGGGTATTAAGCTAGGGGCAATCAAGAGGAACATTAAACTGAGAGTGTTACATTACACTGGGAGCAATTTGTATAATTTGTGCAAGAGTTCCCCTCAAAAATAATAGTTCCCCTGTATAAATAAAGAGGAACTATATTGGGCGGCTATTAGTTATAATTGGGAGAACTATTACTATTACTGATAAAGGGTTAATAATAAGGGGGGAGGGTGATTTATAAGCAGGGATCCTTACTGATAAGGGGGCAAGGAATTGTAGCCCCATCTATAAATATTAGCCCCCGCTTATAAGTAATGAGCACTTATATTATTTATAAAGGGGACTACTATCTATAGGTGCAGGGACTACTTACAGAAAATGGAGCCAGTAAGAAGGAATTATATTATGTGGGGGCCATTTTCATTTGGGTACGTTGGGTATATTTAAGTGGTGGTGATTGTGGGTGGGGGGAGGGGGGGGGGTGGCCCATTTATGAAACCTTTGCACTGGTTCCACCAATGTGTTAAAACAGCCCTGTCTGAGAATTTCACACACCTCCAGCTGATACCAGTAGATAGATGTGACTTGGTCTCCTTGTGTTGTGCTCTATTTACTGCACTGCTGATGTTGCCTGTTACTCCTGAACTCCAAAATTTCCTGCAACCTGCCCCGTCCTGCTCTATTCCATACTATACAACCACACATGATGCCACAGCTACCACCGCCCAGCTAGACATGTCCTGCAACCTGCTCCGTCCTGCTCTATTCCATACTATACAACCACACATGATGCCACAGCTACCACCGCCCAGCTAGACATGTCCTGCAACCTGCTCTGTCCTGCTCTATTCCATACTATACAACCACACATGATGCCACAGCTACCACCGCCCAGCTAGACATCTCCTGCAACCTGCCCCGTCCTGCTCTATTCCATACTATACAACCACACATGATGCCACAGCTACCACCGCCCAGCTAGACATGTCCTGCAACCTGCCCCGTCCTGCTCTATTCCATACTATACAACCACACATGATGCCACAGCTACCACCGCCCAGCTAGACATGTCCTGCAACCTGCTCTGTCCTGCTCTATTCCATACTATACAACCACACATGATGCCACAGCTACCACCGCCCAGCTAGACATCTCCTGCAACCTGCTCCGTCCTGCTCTATTCCATACTATACAACCACACATGATGCCACAGCTACCACTGCCCAGCCAGACATCTCCTGCAACCTGCCCCGTCCTGCTCTATTCCATACTATACAACCACACATGATAACACGGCTACCACTGCCCAGCTAGACATCTCCTGCAACCTGCCCCGTCCTGCTCTATTCCATACTATACGACCACACATGATGCCACAGCTACCACCGCCCAGCTAGACATCTCCTGCAACCTGCTCCGTCCTGCTCTATTCCATACTATACAACCACACATGATGTCACAGCTACCACCGCCCAGCTAGACATCTCCTGCAACCTGCTCCGTCCTGCTCTATTCCATACTATACAACCACACATGATGCCACAGCTACCACCGCCCAGCTAGATATCTCCTGCAACCTGCTCTGTCCTGCTCTATTCCATACTATACAACCACACATGATGCCACAGCTACCACCGCCCAGCTAGACATCTCCTGCAACCTGCTCCGTCCTGCTCTATTCCATACTATACGACCACACATGATGCCACAGCTACCACTGCCCAGCTAGATATCTCCTGCAACCTGCCCCGTCCTGCTCTATTCCATACTATACGACCACACATGATGCCACAGCTACCACTGCCCAGCTAGACATCTCCTGCAACCTGCCCCGTCCTGCTCTATTCCATACTATACAACCACACATGATGCCACAGCTACCACTGCCCAGCTAGACATCTCGTGAAACCTGCCCCGTCCTGCTCTATTCCATACTATACAACCACACATGATGCCACAGCTACCACTGCCCAGCTAGACATCTCGTGAAACCTGCCCCGTCCTGCTCTATTCCATACTATACAACCACACATGATGCCACAGCTACCACCCCCCAGCCAGACATCTCCTGAAACCTGCCCCGTCCTGCTCTATTCCATACTATACAACCACACATGATGCCACAGCTACCACTGCCCAGCTAGACATCTCCTGAAACCTGCTCCGTCCTGCTCTATTCCATACTATACAACCACACATGATGCCACAGCTACCACTGCCCAGCTAGACATCTCCTGAAACCTGCCCCGTCCTGCTCTATTCCATACTATACAACCACACATGATGCCACAGCTACCACTGCCCAGCTAGACATCTCCTGAAACCTGCTCCGTCCTGCTCTATTCCATACTATACAACCACACATGATGCCACAGCTACCACTGCCCAGCTAGACATCTCCTGAAACCTGCTCCGTCCTGCTCTATTCCATACTATACAACCACACATGATGCCACAGCTACCACCCCCCAGCCAGTCATGTCCTGCAACCTGCTCCGTCCTGCTCTATTCCATACTATACAACCACACATGATGCCACAGCTACCACCGCCCAGCTAGACATCTCCTGCAACCTGCTCCGTCCTGCTCTATTCCATACTATACAACCACACATGATGCCACAGCTACCACCGCCCAGCTAGAAGTCTCCTGCAACCTGCTCCGTCCTGCTCTATTCCATACTATACAACCACACATGATGCCACAGCTACCACCGCCCAGCTAGAAGTCTCCTGCAACCTGCTCCGTCCTGCTCTATTCCATACTATACAACCACACATGATGCCACAGCTACCAGCGCCCAGCCAGATATGTCCTGCAACCTGCCCCGTCCTGCTCTATTCCATACTATACAACCACACATGATGCCACAGCTACCACCGCCCAGCTAGACATGTCCTGCAACCTGCCCCGTCCTGCTCTATTCCATACTATACAACCACACATGATGCCACAGCTACCAGCGCCCAGCCAGATATGTCCTGCAACCTGCCCCGTCCTGCTCTATTCCATACGATACAACCACACATGATGCCCCAGCTACCACCGCCCAGCCAGACATCTCCTGCAACCTGCCCCGTCCTGCTCTATTCCATACTATACAACCACACATGATGCCACAGCTACCACCGCCCAGCTAGACATGTCCTGCAACCTGCCCCGTCCTGCTCTATTCCATAATATACAACCACACATGATGCCACAGGTACCTCCGCCCAGCCAGACATCTCCTGCAACCTGCCCTGTCCTGCTCTATTCCATACTATACAACCACACATGATGCCACAGCTACCACCGCCCAGCTTGACATGTCCTGCAACCTGCCCCGTCCTGCTCTATTCCATACTATACAACCACACATGATGCCACAGCTACCACCGCCCAGCTAGACATGTCCTGCAACCTGCCCCGTCCTGCTCTATTCCATACTATACAACCACACATGATGCCTCAGCTACCACTGCCCAGCTAGACATCTCCTGCAACCTGCCCCGTCCTGCTCTATTCCATACTATACAACCACACATGATAACACAGCTACCACCGCCCAGCTAGATATCTCCTGCAACCTGCCCTGTCCTGCTCTATTCCATACTATACAACCACACATGATGCCACAGCTACCACCGCCCAGCTAGACATCTCCTGCAACCTGCCCCGTCCTGCTCTATTCCATACTATACAACCACACATAAAGCCACAGCTACCACCGCCCAGCCAGACATGTCCTGCAACCTGCTCTGTCCTGCTCTATTCCATACTATACAACCAAACATGATGCCACAGCTACCAGCGCCCAGCCAGACATGTCCTGCAACCTGCTCTGTCCTGCTCTATTCCATACTATACAACCACACATGATGCCACAGCTACCACCGCCCAGCTAGAAGTCTCCTGCAACCTGCTCTGTCCTGCTCTATTCCATACTATACAACCACACATGATGCCACAGCTACCACCGCCCAGCCAGACATCTCCTGCAACCTGCCCCGTCCTGCTCTATTCCATACTATACAACCACACATGATGCCACAGCTACCAACCCCCAGCCAGTCATGTCCTGCAACCTGCTCCGTCCTGCTCTATTCCATACTATACAACCACACATGATGCCACAGCTACCACCGCCCATCTAGACATGTCCTGCAACCTGCCCCGTCCTGCTCTATTCCATACTATACAACCACACATGATGCCACAGCTACCACCGCCCATCTAGACATGTCCTGCAACCTGCCCCGTCCTGCTCTATTCCATACTATACAACCACACATGATGCCACAGCTACCACCGCCCAGCTAGATATCTCCTGCAACCTGCCCCATCCTGCTCTATTTCATACTATACAACCACACATGATGCCACAGCTACCACCGCCCAGCTAGACATGTCCTGCAACCTGCCCCGTCCTGCTCTATTCCATACTATACAACCACACATGATGCCACAGCTACCACCGCCCAGCTAGACATGTCCTGCAACCTGCTCCGTCCTGCTCTATTCCATACTATACAACCACACATGATGCCACAGCTACCAGCGCCCAGCCAGACATCTCCTGCAACCTGCTCCGTCCTGCTCTATTCCATACTATACAACCACACATGATGCCACAGCTACCACCGCCCAGCCAGACATCTCCTGAAACCTGCCCCGTCCTGCTCTATTCCATACTATACAACCACGCATGATGCCACAGCTACCACCGCCCAGCCAGACATGTCCTGCAACCTGCTCCGTCCTGCTCTATTCCTTACTATACAACCACACATGATGCCACAGCTACCACCCCCCAGCCAGTCATGTCCTGCAACCTGCCCCGTCCTGCTCTATTCCATACTATACAACCACACATGATGCCACAGCTACCAGCACCCAGCTAGACATCTCCTGAAACCTGCTCCGTCCTGCTCTATTCCATACGATACAACCACACATGATGCCTCAGCTACCACCGCCCAGCTAGACATCTCCTGCAACCTGCCCCGTCCTGCTCTATTCCATACTATACAACCACACATGATGCCACAGCTACCACCGCCCAGCTAGACATGTCCTGCAACCTGCCCCGTCCTGCTCTATTCCATACTATACAACCACACATGATGCCACAGCTACCACCGCCCAGTCAGACATGTCCTGCAACCTGCCCCGTCCTGCTCTATTCCATACTATACAACCACACATGATGCCACAGCTACCACCGCCCAGCTAGACATGTCCTGCCACCTGCCCCGTCCTGCTCTATTCCATACTATACAACCACACATGATGCCACAGGTACCTCCGCCCAGCCAGACATCTCCTGCAACCTGCCCCGTCCTGCTCTATTCCATGCTATACAACCATACATGATGCCACAGCTACCACCTCCCAGCTAGACATGTCCTGCAACCTGCCCTGTCCTGCTCTATTCCATACTATACAACCACACATGATGCCACAGCTACCACCGCCCATCTAGACATGTCCTGCAACCTGCCCCGTCCTGCTCTATTCCATACTATACAACCACACATGATGCCACAGCTACCACCGCCCAGCTAGATATCTCCTGCAACCTGCCCTGTCCTGCTCTATTCCATACTATACAACCACACATGATGCCACAGCTACCACCGCCCAGCTAGATATCTCCTGCAACCTGCCCCGTCCTGCTCTATTCCATACTATACAACCACACATAAAGCCACAGCTACCAGCGCCCAGCCAGACATGTCCTGCAACCTGCTCTGTCCTGCTCTATTCCATACTATACAACCACACATGATGCCACAGCTACCAGCACCCAGCCAGACATGTCCTGCAACCTGCCCCGTCCTGCTCTATTCCATACTATACGACTACACATGATGCCACAGCTACCACCGCCCAGCTAGACATCTCCTGCAACCTGCCGCGTCCTGCTCTATTCCATACTATACAACCACACATGATGCCACAGCTACCAGCACCCAGCCAGACATCTCCTGCAACCTGCCCCGTCCTGCTCTATTCCATACTATACAACCACACATGATAAAACAGCTACCACCGCCCAGCTAGATATCTCCTGCAACCTGCCCCGTCCAGCTCTATTCCATACTATACGACCACACATGATGCCACAGCTACCACCGCCCAGCTAGAAGTCTCCTGCAACCTGCCCCGTCCTGCTCTATTCCATACTATACAACCACACATGATGCCACAGCTACCACCGCCCAGCCAGACATCTCCTGCAACCTGCCCCGTCCTGCTCTATTCCATACTATACAACCACACATGATGCCTCAGCTACCACTTCCCAGCTAGACATCTCCTGCAACCTGCTCCGTCCTGCTCTATTCCATACTATACAACCACACATGATGCCACAGCTACCACTGCCCAGCTAGACATGTCCTGCAACCTGCCCTGTCCTGCTCTATTCCATACTATACAACCACACATGATGCCTCAGCTACCACCGCCCAGCTAGATATCTCCTGCAACCTGCCCCATCCTGCTCTATTTCATACTATACAACCACACATGATGCCACAGCTACCACCGCCCAGCTAGACATGTCCTGCAACCTGCCCCGTCCTGCTCTATTCCATACTGTACAACCACACATGATGCCACAGCTACCAGCGCCCAGCCAGACATGTCCTGCAACCTGCCCTGTCCTGCTCTATTCCATACTATACAACCACACATGATGCCACAGCTACCACCGCCCAGCCAAACATCTCCTGAAACCTGCCCCGTCCGGCTCTATTCCATACTATACAACCACACATGATGCCACAGCTACCACCGCCCAGCCAAACATCTCCTGAAACCTGCTCCGTCCTGCTCTATTCCTTACTATACAACCACACATGATGCCACAGCTACCACCCCCCAGCCAGTCATGTCCTGCAACCTGCTCCGTCCTGCTCTATTCCATACGATACAACCACACATGATGCCTCAGCTACCACCGCCCAGCTAGACATCTCCTGCAACCTGCCCCGTCCTGCTCTATTCCATACTATACAACCACACATGATGCCACAGCTACCAGCGCCCAGCTAGACATCTCCTGCAACCTGCCCTGTCCTGCTCTATTCCTTACTATACAACCACACATGATGCCACAGCTACCACCGCCCAGCCAGACATGTCCTGCAACCTGCTCCGTCCTGCTCTATTCCATACTATACAACCACACATGATGCCACAGCTATCACCGCCCAGCTAGACATCTCCTGCAACCTGCCCCGTCCTGCTCTATTCCATACTATACGACCACACATGATGTCACAGCTACCACCGCCCAGTCAGACATGTCCTGCAACCTGCTCCGTCCTGCTCTATTCCATACTATACAACCACACATGATGCCACAGCTATCACCGCCCAGCTAGACATCTCCTGCAACCTGCCCCGTCCTGCTCTATTCCATACTATACAACCACACATGATGCCACAGCTACCAGCACCCAGCCAGACATGTCCTGCAACCTGCCCCGTCCTGCTCTATTCCATACTATACAACCACACATGATGCCACAGCTACCATTTCCCAGCCAGTCATGTCCTGCAACCTGCTCCGTCCTGCTCTATTCTATACTATACAACCACACATGATGCCACAGCTACCACCGCCCAGCTAGACATCTCCTGCAACCTGCCCCGTCCTGCTCTATTCCATACGATACAACCACACATGATGCCTCAGCTACCACTTCCCAGCTAGACATCTCCTGCAACCTGCTCCGTCCTGCTCTATTCCATACTATACAACTACACGTGATGCCTCAGCTACCACCGCCCAGCTAGATATCTCCTGCAACCTGCCCCATCCTGCTCTATTTCATACTATACAACCACACATGATGCCACAGCTACCACCGCCCAGCCAGACATCTCCTGCAACCTGCCCCATCCTGCTCTATTCCATACTATACAACCACACATGATGCCACAGCTACCACCGCCCAGCCAGACGTCTCCTGAAACCTGCCCCGTCCTGCTCTATTCCATACTATACAACCACGCATGATGCCACAGCTACCACCGCCCAGCCAGACATGTCCTGCAACCTGCTCCGTCCTGCTCTATTCCTTACTATACAACCACACATGATGCCACAGCTACCACCCCCCAGCCAGTCATGTCCTGCAACCTGCTCCGTCCTGCTCTATTCCATACGATACAACCACACATGATGCCTCCGCTACCACCGCCCAGCTAGACATCTCCTGCAACCTGCCCCGTCCTGCTCTATTCCATACTATACAACCACACATGATGCCACAGCTACCACCGCCCAGTCAGACATGTCCTGCAACCTGCCCCGTCCTGCTCTATTCCATATTATACGACCACACATGATGCCACAGCTACCACCGCCCAGCTAGACATGTCCTGCAACCTGCCCCGTCCTGCTCTATTCCATACTATACAGCCACAGATGATGCCACAGCTACCACCGCCCAGTCAGACATGTCCTGCAACCTGCCCCGTCCTGCTCTATTCCATACTATACAACCACGCGTGATGCCACAGCTACCAGCGCCCAGCTAGAAGTCTCCTGCAACCTGCCCCGTCCTGCTCTATTCCATACTATACAACCACACATGATGCCACAGCTACCAGCGCCCAGCCAGACATCTCCTGTGATCTGCCCCGTCCTGCTCTATTCTAGAGATGAGCGAACACTAAAATGTTCGAGGTTCGAAATTCGATTCGAACAGCCGCTCAATGTTCGTGTGTTCGAACGGGTTTCGAACCCCATTATAGTCTATGGGGAACAGATACTCGTTAAGGGGGAAACCCAAATCCGTGTCTGGAGGGTCACCAAGTCCACTATGACACCCCAGGAAATGATGCCAACACCTCTGGAATGACACTGGGACAGCAGGGGACGCATGTCTGGGGGCATCTAACACACCAAAGACCCTCTATTACCCCAACATCACTGCCTAACAACTACACACTTTCCACATTCAAAAAAACCTCTATCAAAGTGGGAAAATACCTGGAAACCTTCTTTACTCCCCATTTGGATGGACACAAACCCCAATTTAAGCTCAACAAACAGTAACAACCACCCCTTTAAATCACGTTCCCCATGACAACCACAAATGGAATAGGCAATGGGAATTCCAAAAGCCCTCACCCTTAACTGTCATTTTGAGTGTGTGTGTGTGTGTGTGTGTGTGTGTGTGTGTGTGTGTGATGTGGTAAGACCTTCCAAAATTCACTTTTCTAGCCCTTAACACGAGCCCTTCCAAACAAAGTTACAGGACCTTAAACTGAGCTACCAGCAGAGATTGAGGCCCTTGGCATGAGTAGAGCCTTGCACCAGCAGTGTTTTTGGCACTTAGGGTGAGTTGAGCCTTGTACCAGCGTGTGTCCCTTAACATCAGGCGGGCCCTAAGTTCTGCGCTTTGCACAAAAGTTCCACATTAACTAGGCTGAATGGTACAAAGATTAGTAGGCCCGAGAACCAGGAACAGGTCTTGCAATGGCTGTCGGATAACGCTTAAAGCACATTGTCCACCAGCCAGGCAGCCTCTACCTCCTCTTACCCAACAGTCTTGTCCTCCTTCCACCCAAAATTCCCAATCTTCCCAGAACAATAACCCCAACTGTCCCTGCTCCCCAGAGCTGTTCTCCCTTCCTTTGACTGTACCGCAACCTGCCCCTCCATTTCGCGATTCCACAGACCTAACAGACGAGTATCTGTGTCCAGATGCTCAAACACTAGAGTCTCCTCCATTCCATCTCCGGTCGATTTGGTGGCGGATGACCAGCAACCCACCCTCATTGACGACGATGAGACGCAGTTGCTGTCAGGGCAGCCAGTTGACATGCGCATTGTGCAGGAGGAGGAGGTGAGACAGGAGTTGGAAGAGGAGGTGGTGGACGACGAGGACACCGACCCCACCTGGACAAGGCAGATGTCAAGCTGGGAAAGTAGTGTGGATGTTGAGGCAGGTGCAGCACCAAAAAGGGTAGCTAGAGGCAGAGACATGTCCAGAGGCAGAGGTCAGCTGCTTTGCCGAAGCCAGGCCAGACCCGGAATGTCCGAAGATGTTCCCTTTTGTACCCAGCCCAGAAAAACTCCCCCATCGAGGGCACGTTTCTTGAAGGTGTAGAGTTTTTTCAAGGAATGCGCCGAGGACAGATATAGTGTCGTCTACACAATTTGCCTCTCGAAATCGAGTAGGGGCCCTGAGAAGAGCAACCTGTCCACCACTTCAATGCACCGTCATTTGGAATCCAAGCAATGGAATCAGTGGCAGGCAGCAACAGCAGGACAAACGTCGCCCGCCGTTCATGCCACTGCCTCTGCTCACAGTGCTGGCGATGCACTCCAGAGGACGAGCCAGGACATCACTTCATCTGCCTCCGCCACTTTGTTGACTTCTCCCTCATCCTCCCCTGTTTCTGTCTTATCTCCTTCTCCTGCACCATCAAAGGCACCATCAGGCGCTTCTTTACAACAACCCACCATCTCTCAGACATTGGAGCGCCGGTAGAAATACACTGCTAACCACCCACCCACGCAAGCCTAGAATGCCAACATCGCTAAACTGCTGGCCCAGGAGAGGTTGGCGTTCCGGCTTGTTGAAACTCCCGCCTTCCCGGACCTGATGGCAACTGTGGCACCTCACTATGCCGTCCCTAGCCGTCTCAACTTCTCCCGGTGTGGCGTCCCCGCCTTGCACCAGCACGTGTCACTCAACATCAGGTGGGCCCTTAGTTCCGCGCTTTGGTGCAAGGTCCACTTGACCACCGACACTTGGACAAGCGCCTGTGGTCAGGGATGCTGCAGTGCTTATCTTTAATGACAGGCAGGGTGAATGTGGTGGAGTCTGTTCCCCGGGTGCAAACTGGGGTGGCCTATCTCCTCTCCCAGGCCAAAATTCATGGCAGGAGTAGACTGAAACCCTACGACGCTGCAACCTCCACCACAGCTACTAGCGGCAAACGCTAAAACACTGGTGTGGGGAGACGTCAGCAGGCGGTGCTGAAGCTCATCAGCTTGGGGGACAGACAGCACAGTGCCTCCGAGGTCAGGAATGCCATCCTGGCTGAGATGGCATTTTTTTTTCCCTGCTACACCTGGGGCCTGGCATTTTTACGCCTGTGATAATGGCTGGAACCTGGTAGCGGCTCTGGAGCTTGCCAGCCTCCAACATGTTTGGCCCACGTCTAACCTAGTGGTGCAAAGTTTTTTAAAAACATACCCAAATGTACCGAAGCTACTGTTGAAAATGCGGTCCTTGTGCGCCCACTTTTGCAAGTGCACAGGAGTCGCTGCTAGCCTAAAAACACTCTAGCAAGGCCTACATCTGTCCAAACACAGGCTGTTGTCCGTCATTCACACACGCTGAAACCCTACAATACCATATCTTGAGCAGGGTGTGTGAGCTGCACAGACCTTTGATGGAGTTCCATCTACAAAACCCAAGGGTTCCTCAAAGTCAGCAACCAAAGTTTCTGCACCATGAGTTTCCAGGGGTGGCAGAGTTATGGCTAGGGGCAGAGGCATGGATAGGGATGATGTCTAGGGGCAAAAGCAGTGTGGATGTGGAGGCAAGCTAAGCAGGAAAAACTGGGGGTACAAGCTAAGGCATGGACTGGGGTGATGTCTAGGGGCAAAAGCAGTGTGGATGTGGAGGCA
This sequence comes from Leptodactylus fuscus, assembly GCF_031893055.1. Classification (NCBI taxonomy): domain Eukaryota; kingdom Metazoa; phylum Chordata; class Amphibia; order Anura; family Leptodactylidae; genus Leptodactylus; species Leptodactylus fuscus. The sequence continues at coordinate 165,932 of NW_027440194.1, forward strand.
AGCTAAGCAGGAAAAACTGGGGGTACAAGCTAAGGCATGGACTGGGGTGATGTCTAGGGGCAAAAGCAGTGTGGATGTGGAGGCAAGCTAAGCAGGAAAAACTGGGGGTACAAGCTAAGGCATGGACTGGGGTGATGTCTAGGGGCAAAAGCAGTGTGGATGTGGAGGCAAGCTAAGCAGGAAAAACTGGGGGTACAAGCTAAGGCATGGACTGGGGTGATGTCTAGGGGCAAAAGCAGTGTGGATGTGGAGGCAAGCAAAGCAGGGAAAATGGTGGCTAGAGGCAAAGGGATGTCCATAGGCAGCAAGGGCAAAGATGCAAAACTCTCCCGTTTCAAGAATTTTCCTGACTTGTTTCCCCACAAAACATTCCTGGGAGGAGGGCTGAAACACCACCCTCCTCCTCCTCCGCTGTTAGATTTACCCCAGCTACGAGCTGGAAACGCTGCAACACTGGTGTGGGGAGACGTCAGCAGGCTGGGCTGAAGCTCATCAGCTTGGGAGACGGACAGCACACTGCCTCTGAGGTCAGGGATGCCATCCTGGATGAGATGGCAATTTGTTTATCCCCGCTGCCCCTGGGGCCAGGTTTTTTAGCTTGTTGGAGGGCTCTGGAGCTTGTCAGCCTCCAACACGTTCCATGCCTGGCCCACGTGTTCAATGTAGTGGTGCAATGATTTTTAAAAACATACCCCAAATTAGCTGAGCTAAGGGTGAAAGTGCGGCACTTGGACACCCACTTTCCCAAGTCTACAGTACCTGGAGCTAGCCGCAATACACTCCAGCAAGGCCTACATCTGCCTGAAGCACCTACTGTTGTGCGAGGTCACCACACGCTCTAACCCTAGATACCGTATGTTCAGCAGGGTGTGTGAGCAGCAGAGACCTTTGATGGAGTACCAGCTACAAAACCCAAGGGTTCCTCAGAGTCAGCTCCCTCACTTTCTGCACCATGAGTTTCCATGGGTGGCAGACTTATGGCTAGAGGCACAGGCATGGATAGGGGTGATGTGTAGGGGCAAAAGCAGTGTGGATGTGGAGGCAAGCTAAGCAGCAAAAACTGGGGGTACAAGCAGCCGGTGACATCATCACTGACAAGCACAGCTGTCTGTCAGCTGACAGGCTGACTTTCACCAAAATGAACAGACAATGGATAGACTCATCATATACATGTCAGTTACATGACAAATTTAGTGCAATTTGCAAGTCCAAGATGGGTTGGAGATCTGCGGAGAGGAATCTCACCACCTCTTGCGGGTGCCATCATTTGGAAGGCAAGCCCTGGCTCAGTGGGTGAGAGCAAGCGCAGGATAATCGTCGTTTGGCCTTGCGGCCACTGCCTCTCCCACTGTTGACAGGGCTGGCGCTGCAGTCCAGACCAGGAGCCAGGACACCTCCACATCTGCCTCTGACACTTTGGGGAGTTCACCCTTATCCTCACCTTTTCCTGCCATTTCTCCTTTTGCCCGCGCCATCATGCGCCTCTTCCCAGCAACTCCCCATCTCCCAAGCCTTTCATTTCATGCTAAAGTACAGCGCAACCCACCCACATGCCCAAGGCTTCAACGGCCTCATCTCAAGAAATCTGGCCCAGGAGATGTTGGAATCCCGGCTGGGGGACACTCTGCCCTTTTTGGGCAGAGTGTCTACTGCGCCACCGCACTGTGCCGTCCACACCAGCACTTTCCCCCAAACATGAGGCGGTCCCTAAATTCAGCACTTAGCCCTAAAGTTCCATGTGACCAGTTACGAATGGACAAGTGCATGCGGACAGGGACGCTAACTTTCAATTTGGGCACAGTGGTTGAATGTAGTTGAGGCGTGGACCGGGTCGCAAAATGTGGTGGCCTGACTTGTCTCCCCACACAACATTCCTGGGAGGAGGGCTGAAACACCACCCTCCTCCGCTGTTAAATTGACCCCAGCTACGAGCTGGAAACGCTGCAACACTGGTGTGGGGAGACGTCAGCGGGCTGGGCTGAAGCTCATCAGCTTGGGGGCCAGACAGCACACTGCCTACAAAGTGAGTCATGCCATCCTCGATGAGACGGCAATGTGGTTTTTGCCACTGCACCTGGGCCCAGGCATGTTGTCATGTGTGATAATGGCCGTAACCTGGGATTGGCTCTGTAGCTTGGCAGCCTGCAACATATTCCATGCCTGGGCCACGTTTTTAACTCATTGCTGCTAATCTTTTGAAAAAGGTACCCCAATGTTCCTGAGCTACTGGTGAAAGTGTGGCGCTTGTGCGGATAGTTTTTAAAGTGTATAGTTGCCGCTGCTAGCCTCTATGCACTCCTACAACGCCTGTACCTGCTGGAACAACGGCTGTTGTGCGACGTCTCCACACTGCTGGCACTAAACATATCATGTGTTGAGCAGAGTGTGTGAGCAGCACAGACCTTTGATGTAGTTCCAACTCCAAAACCCTCGGGTTCGTCAAAGTCAACTCCCTCAGTTGCTCAACCATGAGTGGCCATGGGTGGCAGACTTATGTGAAATCCCATCCCATCCATTGCACTGGACACGAAACATTAGCATGCGCTCAGCACAACTTCGGATATGGCAGCTGCGTTAAGCAGGGTGCAGGTTACAACACAGACCAGGCCCGAGCACCAGGAACAGGTGTTAGAAATACTGCAGCATCTGCCATTTCCTTCCAATTTTGGGGTTTTGGACCCGCCACCGACTTGTCTGGACCTAAGTGGGGATCATGAGACACAGTTGCCATCAAGGCAAGCTGTGGTCATGTGCGGTTTGCAGTAAGGGGCCAGTGCACAATTGGAAGAGGAGTTGGTGGATGACGAGGCCACCGACCCCACATGGACAGGGGTGATGTCTAGGGGCTAAAGCAGTGTAGATGTAGAGGGAAGCTAAATCAACAAAAAACCTGGGTAGAAGCAAAGGCATAAACTGTGGTGATGTTTAGGGGCTAAAGCAGTGTAGATGTGGAGGGAAGCTAATTCAACAGAAAAAAAAGGGTAGAAGCAAAGGCATAAACTGGGGTGATATTTAGGGGCTAAAGCAGTGTAGATGTGGAGGGAAGCTAATTCAACAAAAAAAACAGGGTAGAAACAAAGGCATAAACTGGGGTGATGTTTAGGGGTGAAAGCAGTGTAGATGTGGAGGGAAGCTAAGCAGCAAAAACAGTGGGTAGAAGCAAAGGCATGCAAAACTCTACCCTGTTGGAAGACTTATTCCTAGGTCTGGAACACGTTAATGGCCCCCCTGGACAAATTACTGCCACTCAGGGGCCTAGTGTCACCAGGAGGGACAAGTATAGGCGCATGTTGTGGGAATACCTGGCCGACACCAGCTCTGTCCTCTCCGATCCCTCTGTGCTCTACAGCCTACACTTATTTTCTCATCTTTTTTTCTGCACTGCACATCTCTTGCCTGCTTCCTTTGGGATCTTAGAAATGGTGGTCCACTTCCAAAAATGGTAACTTCAATAGACAGTGTAACGGGAGTAGCTGAGGGATCGCTGTCTTAACCACTTTTTGGCACAAAATTAACTTCCAAAGCCAAATATGGTGCAAGTATATGATGCAAGGACACCTACACACCTATCTCTGACACATTGGGGAGTTCACCCTCATGCGCCCTTTTGGCCTGCACCATCATGCGCCTCTTCCCAGCCACTCCACATTTCCCAAGCTTTTCATTGCAGGCAGAAGTACAACACAACCCACCCCCATGCCCAAGCCTTTAACAGCCTCATCGATAAACTGCTGGCCCTGGAGATGTTGGCGTTTAGGCTTCTGGAGACCCAGGCCTTCCGTCAGCAGATGGCAGCTGGGGCACCTCCCTATGCTGGGCCTAGCCGTTACTACTTCTCTTGGTGTGCTGTCCCTGCCTTGCGCCTGCATGTGTCCCATAACATCAGTCGGGCCCAGAGCTCTGCGCTTTGCTGCAAGGTCCACTTGACCACCGACACATGGACAAGCGCCTGTGGTCAGGGATGCTGCAGTGCTTATCTTTAATGACAGGCAGGGTGAATGTGGTGGAGTCTGTTCCCCGGGTGCAAACTGGGGTGGCCTATCTCCTCTCCCAGGCCATGGCAGGAGTAGACTGAAACCCTACGACGCTGCAACCTCCACCACAGCTACTAGCGGCAAACGCTAAAACACTGGCGTGGGGAGACGTCAGCAGGCGGTGCTGAAGCTCATCAGCTTGGGGGACAGACAGCACAGTGCCTCCGAGGTCAGGGATGCCATCCTGGCTGAGATGGCATTTTTTTTTCCCTGCTACACCTGGGGCCTGGCATTTTTGCGCCTGTGATAATGGCTGGAACCTGGTAGCAGATCTGGAGCTTGCCAGACTCAAACACGGTCCACGCATGGCCCACGTTTTCCAACTTGTTGGTGCCATGTTTCTTTGAAACCTACACCATTGTGCCTGATATACAGGTCAAAGTGGGGCCATTTTCGTAAGTGAGAACTAGCCTCTGCTAGGCAGAAAACATTCAGAGCACACTCCTCTCATCTTCGCACCGTTGGCTGGCGGAGGAAGACGAGGGGGTTGGAGTGGCATCTGATGTCCCTATCCCACACGAGGCTAGAGGGTGCACTTCAGTGCATCCCATTGCTTCACCACAAATGGTGTGAAGGGGAGTGGAAAATGGAGGAAATGGAGAGTGACCCTTACAGTTGGGGCCAGCAAAGGCATGCCAAGTAACACACTGGCACACATGGCTGACTTCATCTTGGGTTGCTTTTCAACACATATTTCACATCATGAAGAACAAATAATACTGGATTTTTACAAGCCTCGAACCCTGGTCTAGGTCTAATGTCTGTTCCTTTCTTATATTAGGGGAGAGGGAAAAAAAATTACTTCAGTGATACGTTTAGCGTACATAGACTGACTATTAATGTGTATCCCACTTAGTGTTGTTAGGGTTACACACCGTCACAACCTGACTAAAGCTTCTATAGCTGTTAATAAAGTCAACATAACTTTACGGTATCCAAAAAGACAGCTGGTACCGACAGAGAGCAAGACAAATGTCACCCAAAGCTGTGAGCTCTGAACACCCACAGTGACTTTGGCGTCATCATCATTATAAGGGAGCGGGTGGTAATAAATAACTTGGCAGTGCCTAAAACCCAAAAAGCTTATACAACTATATTTACATTAAGATACACAAATGACACTTTTCAGTAGCATGTCATGAGACAAGCTGATAAGCTCTTCCTTTGTGCAGTGCTATTTGAAAGTTAAACGCTGCCTTTATTTTAATTCTGGAGAAGGTGCAGACATTAGATTTAGAACATGTTGTCTTCATTGTCCAAATCCTATATATAGGTAACGTGTTTTTCGGGCCGAGCTGTCTGGGAACGAGCTGGTGCAGCACTGACAACCTGGGTGAATATGGCAAGAGCCTGAGATGTAGGGTGAATGAATCCCCAAATTATTTGTGGAATTCCCAGTGAGACAATGGCACTATCTACCAGTAGCAAAAATTGTGGGTGCACGTAACCCCAATATATTCTTTGAATTACCAGTCAGAAACTGGCACTATATGGCAGTAGCAAGAAATGAGGGTATTTGTAACCCCAATATATTCTTTGAATTCCCAGTGAGACAATGGCACTGTATAGCAGTAGCAAAAATTGTGGGTGCACATAACCCCCATATATTCTTTGAATTCCCAGTCAGACAATGGCACTGTATAGCAGTAGCAAAAATTGTGGGTGCACGTAACCCCCATATATTCTTTGAATTCCCAGTCAGACAATGGCACTGTATACCAGTAGTAAAAATTGTGGGTGCACATAACCCCAATATATTCTTTGAATTCCCAGTGAGACAATGGCACTGTATAGCAGTAGCAAAAATTGTGGGTGCACATAACCCCCATATATTCTTTGAATTCCCAGTCAGACAATGGCACTGTATACCAGTAGTAAAAATTGTGGGTGCACGTAACCCCCATATATTCTTTGAATTCCCAGTCAGACAATGGCACTGTATACCAGTAGTAAAAATTGTGGGTGCACGTAACCCCCATATATTCTTTGAATTCCCAGTCAGACAATGGCACTGTATACCAGTAGTAAAAATTGTGGGTGCACATAACCCCAATATATTCTTTGAATTCCCAGTCAGACAATGGCACTATATACCAGTAGTAAAAATTGTGGGTGCACATAACCCCCATATATTCTTTGAATTCCCAGTCAGACAATGGCACTGTATACCAGTAGCAAAAATTGTGGGTGCACGTAACCCCCATATATTCTTTGAATTCCCAGTCAGACAATGGCACTATATACCAGTAGTAAAAATTGTGGGTGCACATAACCCCAATATAATCTTTGAATTCCCAGTGAGACAATGGCACTGTATAGCAGTAGCAAAAATTGTGGGTGCACGTAACCCCCATATATTCTTTGAATTCCCAGTCAGACAATGGCACTATATACCAGTAGTAAAAATTGTGGGTGCACATAACCCCAATATAATCTTTGAATTCCCAGTGAGACAATGGCACTGTATACCAGTAGCAAAAATTGTGGGTGCACATAACCCCCATATATTCTTTGAATTCCCAGTCAGACAATGGCACTGTATACCAGTAGCAAAAATTGTGGGTGCACGTAACCCCAATATATTCTTTGAATTCCCAGTCAGACAATGGCACTGTATAGCAGTAGCAAAAATTGTGGGTGCACATAACCCCAATATAATCTTTGAATTCCCAGTGAGACAATGGCACTGTATACCAGTAGCAAAAATTGTGGGTGCACGTAACCCCCATATATTCTTTGAATTCCCAGTCAGACAATGGCACTGTATACCAGTAGTAAAAATTGTGGGTGCACGTAACCCCAATATATTCTTTGAATTCCCAGTCAGACAATGGCACTGTATACCAGTAGTAAAAATTGTGGGTGCACGTAACCCCAATATATTCTTTGAATTCCCAGTCAGACAATGGCACTATATACCAGTAGTAAAAATTGTGGGTGCACATAACCCCAATATATTCTTTGAATTCCCAGTCAGAAACTGGCACTATATAGCAATAGCAAAAATTGTGGGTGCACATAACCCCCATATATTCTTTGAATTCCCAGTGAGACAATGGCACTGTATACCAGTAGCAAAAATTGTGGGTGCACGTAACCCCCATATATTCTTTGAATTCCCAGTCAGACAATGGCACTATATACCAGTAGCAAAAATTGTGGGTGTATATAGCCCCAATTCTATTGCTAGGGGACTTGCAGGGTATTTCTGAGGTGAAGGTGGGGGGGCACACCGTTGAAACGGGGATTTGGGGTGTATATATGGGGTATACGGGAATACACTGTCAGTGTGTTCCATTCAGGATCCTGGGAAAGCTGGGTTGCGGCGATTGAGCCCGTCAGTGCCACGTTACACTGACAAGCTTCTCCCTGGAATTTAGCTCTTATAAGAGCTGTTGGTTGTCTTCTCCTTCCTATCCTAGCCTGTCCCTGCCTACCCAGAATCTAAGCCCTAGCTAACTGGACGGAAACCTCCGTCTCCGGTGAATTGCAAGCTCAGAAAGACGCGAACCTGGGCGTCGCTGTTCTTTTAAATCACATGTTTTTGGCAGCCAATGAGTTTTGCCTACTTTTTTCAACGTCACCGGTGTCGTAGTTCCTGTCCCACCTCCCCTGCGCTGTTATTGGAGCAAAAAAGGCGCCAGGGAAGGTGGGAGGGGAATCAAGTAATGGCGCACTTTACCACGCGGTGTTCGATTCGATTCGAACATGCCGAACAGCCTAATATCCGATCGAACATGAGTTCCATAGAACACTGTTCGCTCATCTCTACTCTATTCCATACTATACAACCACACATGATGCCACAGCTACCACCGCCCATCTAGACATCTCCTGCAACCTGCCCCGTCCTGCTCTATTCCATACTATACAACCACACATGATGCCACAGCTACCACTGCCCAGCCAGATATGTCCTGCAACCTGCTCCGTCCTGCTCTATTCCATACTATACAACCACACATGATGCCACAGCTACCACTGCCCAGCCAGATATGTCCTGCAACCTGCTCCGTCCTGCTCTATTCCATACTATACAACCACACATGATGTCACAGCTACCACCGCCCATCTAGACATCTCCTGCAACCTGCCCCGTCCTGCTCTATTCCATACTATACAACCACACATGATGCCACAGCTACCACCGCCCAGCTAGACATGTCCTGCAACCTGCCCCGTCCTGCTCTATTCCATACTATACAACCACACATGATGCCACAGCTACCACCGCCCATCTAGACATGTCCTGCAACCTGCCCCGTCCTGCTCTATTCCATACTATACAACCACACATGATGCCACAGCTACCACCGCCCAGCTAGACATGTCCTGCAACCTGCCCCGTCCTGCTCTATTCCATACTATACAACCACACATGATGCCACAGCTACCACCGCCCAGCTAGACATGTCCTGCAACCTGCCCCGTCCTGCTCTATTCCATACTATACAACCACACATGATGCCACAGCTACCACCGCCCAGCCAGACATGTCCTGCAACCTGCTCTGTCCTGCTCTATTCCATACTATACAACCACACATGATGCCACAGCTACCACCGCCCAGTCAGACATCTCCTGCAACCTGCCCCGTCCTGCTCTATTCCATACTATACAACCACACATGATGCCACAGCTACCACCGCCCAGTCAGACATCTCCTGCAACCTGCCCCGTCCTGCTCTATTCCATACTATACGACCACACATGATGCCACAGCTACCACCGCCCAGCTAGACATGTCCTGCAACCTGCCCCGTCCTGCTCTATTCCATACTATACAGCCACACATGATGCCACAGCTACCACCGCCCAGCTAGACATGTCCTGCAACCTGCCCCGTCCTGCTCTATTCCATACTATACGACTACACATGATGCCACAGCTACCACTGCCCAGCTAGACATCTCCTGCAACCTGCTCCATCACGCTCTATTCCATACTATACAACCACACATGATGCCACAGCTACCACCGCCCAGCTAGACATCTCCTGCAACCTGCTCCGTCCTGCTCTATTCCATACTATACAACCACACATGATGCCACAGCTACCACCGCCCAGCCAGACATGTCCTGCAACCTGCCCTGTCCTGCTCTATTCTATACTATACAACCACACATGATGCCACAGCTACCACCGCCCAGCCAGATATGTCCTGCAACCTGCTCCGTCCTGCTCTATTCCATACTATACAACCACACATGATGCCACAGCTACCACCGCCCAGCCAGACATCTCCTGCAACCTGCCCCGTCCTGCTCTATTCTATACTATACAACCACACATGATGCCACAGCTACCACCGCCCAGCTAGACATCTCCTGCAACCTGCCCCGTCCTGCTCTATTCTATACTATACAACCACACATGATGCCACAGCTACCACCGCCCAGCCAGATATGTCCTGCAACCTGCTCCGTCCTGCTCTATTCCATACTATACAACCACACATGATGCCACAGCTACCACCGCCCAGCTAGACATCTCCTGCAACCTGTCCCGTCCTGCTCTATTCCATACTATACAACCACACATGATGCCACAGCTACCACCGCCCAGCTAGACATGTCCTGCAACCTGCCCCGTCCTGCTCTATTCCATACTATACAACCACACATGATGCCACAGCTACCACCGCCCAGCTAGACATGTCCTGCAACCTGCCCTGTCCTGCTCTATTCCATACTATACAACCACACATGATGCCACAGCTACCACCGCCCAGCCAGACATGTCCTGCAACCTGCCCCATCCTGCTCTATTCCATACTATACAACCACACATGATGCCACAGCTACCACCGCCCAGCCAGTCATGTCCTGCAACCTGCTCCGTCCTGCTCTATTCCATACTATACGACCACACATGATGCCACAGCTACCACCGCCCAGCTAGACATGTCTTGCAACCTGATCCGTCCTGCTCTATTCCTTACTATACAACCACACATAATGCCACAGCTACCACCGCCCAGCTAGACATCTCCTGCAACCTGCCCCGTCCTGCTCTATTCCATACTATACAACCACACATGATGCCACAGCTACCACCGCCCAGCCAGACATCTCCTGCAACCTGCCCCGTCCTGCTCTATTCCATACTATACAACCACACATGATGCCACAGCTACCACCGCCCAGCCAGACATCTCCTGCAACCTGCCCCGTCCTGCTCTATTCCATAATATACAACCACACATGATGCCACAGCTACCACCGCCCAGCTAGACATCTCCTGCAACCTGCCCCGTCCTGCTCTATTCCATACCATACAACCACACATGATGCCACAGCTACCACCGCCCAGCTAGACATGTCCTGCAACCTGCCCTGTCCTGCTCTATTCCATACTATACAACCACACATGATGCCACAGCTACCACCGCCCAGCTAGACATCTCCTGCAACCTGCCCTGTCCTGCTCTATTCCATACTATACAACCACACATGATGCCACAGCTACCACCGCCCAGCTAGACATCTCCTGCAACCTGCCCCGTCCTGCTCTATTCCATACTATACGACTACACATGATGCCACAGCTACCACCGCCCAGCCAGACATCTCCTGCAACCTGCCCTGTCCTGCTCTATTCCATACTATACGACTACACATGATGCCTCAGCTACCACCGCCCAGCTAGACATCTCCTGCAACCTGCCCCGTCCTGCTCTATTCCATACTATAAGACTACACATGATGCCATGAATGGGCTCCTTGGAAGAGCTAGCTACTTTTAAACCAAGAAATTTTCAAGATCCTTGACTTGTTGGCCAAGCCCACCGCTAATCTGCCACAATTTACATTTTTCTTCAAATGTTATCATAAAAATAGCCAGAAATCTGCTCCAGGTCAGTGTTTCACTAACATTGCTGTGCCTTTCCACCAGTGACCATCTGTTCACCTCTAGATCAGTAAAGATGTCTGGATGTTAAAGAGCCAGAAACCTTCCAAGGAGACCTCAAATGGCTTTTATTCTTACCAAAACAGATCTTACGGCAGAATTGGCCACATCAATCCTGAAACTAATTTTGAGATTTTTGACCACTTCTGAACATGTGGACCACTTGATGAGCATTCACTTACTTGACATTGTCCATGTTTGGTGTAATGTGTATGGCCACCTTTGTGGAGATGTGTCACCATTATCATGTCATGGCATGCTACAGTCATCTTCCTCTGTAGCAGTGACACTATCTAGTTGACTTCCTGATGTGTAGGAGATGTTTCAGCTTTTAGACAATGATGTCCAACCACATAACTAATCTTCAGACTCATCTATGCAAAAACTTCACCACTGAGCAACCAAGGTAAAATGTTTGAAGAGCTGAAAGCAAGCGAGGAAACCACAACCTTGTGCAATGTGCGCATTTATCTTCCCGCCACTCTACCTCAGAGACGGATAGTGTATAAGTGTCAGAAGAGCCGGTGACAAGATGGGGGATGGGGGGGGGGGGGACCTCTCTTGTCCCCATTTCAGGGCTCTCATAATACCTTCCTGCCATAATCACTTGCTTTCTTCATTCTGCTAATCTCCTCCACCTATTCCCCGTCCCTGCCATCCACTCATATACAAAGTTCAAATGGAACAGTAACGACACATCTAAATGGTGCCGACCGACGCTAACCCCCACCTTGTCCCCGATTTCACTGGATACACCTATAAAGAGCGGATAGAAGACAAACATATCTTACAGATGGTATATAGGCTAAAGAATAGGAGAACGGCTCATGTTCTGCACAGTATACACATTGTGACAATGAAGTTGTGGATGGTCTGTTCGATTCATGGTGTCTTCTCTGCAAAATCAACCAGGGAAATCATTCAGTATAGACAGCAGAAGAGGACAAGGGTTGGTGAGAAGGACAAGGGTAGGCGAGAAGGGCAAGGGTAGACGAGAAGGGCAAGGGTAGACGAGAAGGACAAGGGTAGACGAGAAGGACAAGGGTAGGCGAGAAGGACAAGGGTAGGCGAGAAGGACAAGGGTAGGCGAGAAGGACAAGGGTAGGCGAGAAGGACAAGGGTAGGCGAGAAGGACAAGGGTAGGCGAGAAGGACAAGGGTAGGCGAGAAGGACAAGGGTAGGCGAGAAGGACAAGGGTAGGCGAGAAGGACAAGGGTAGGCGAGAAGGACAAGGGTAGACGAGAAGGACAAGGGTAGGCGAGAAGGGCAAGGGTAGACGAGAAGGACAAGGGTAGGCGAGAAGGACAAGGGTAGGCGAGAAGGACAAGGGTAGGCGAGAAGGACAAGGGTAGGCGAGAAGGACAAGGGTAGACGAGAAGGACAAGGGTAGGCGAGAAGGACAAGGGTAGGCGAGAAGGACAAGGGTAGGCGAGAAGGACAAGGGTAGGCGAGAAGGAAAAGGGTAGGCGAGAAGGACAAGGGTAGGCGAGAAGGACAAGGGTAGGCGAGAAGGACAAGGGTAGGCGAGAAGGACAAGGGTAGGCGAGAAGGACAAGGGTAGACGAGAAGGACAAGGGTAGGCGAGAAGGACAAGGGTAGGCGAGAAGGACAAGGGTAGGCGAGAAGGACAAGGGTAGGCGAGAAGGACAAGGGTAGGCGAGAAGGACAAGAGTAGGCGAGAAGGACAAGGGTAGGCGAGAAGGACAAGGGTAGACGAGAAGGACAAGGGTAGGCGAGAAGGAAAAGGGTAGGCGAGAAGGACAAGGGTAGGCGAGAAGGAAAAGGGTAGGCGAGAAGGACAAGGGTAGGCGAGAAGGACAAGGGTAGGCGAGAAGGACAAGGGTAGGCGAGAAGGACAAGGGTAGGCGAGAAGGAAAAGGGTAGGCGAGAAGGACAAGGGTAGGCGAGAAGGACAAGGGTAGGCGAGAAGGACAAGGGTAGGCGAGAAGGACAAGGGTAGGCGAGAAGGACAAGGGTAGACGAGAAGGACAAGAGTAGGCGAGAAGGACAAGGGTAGGCGAGAAGGACAAGGGTAGGCGAGAAGGACAAGGGTAGGCGAGAAGGACAAGGGTAGGCGAGAAGGACAAGGGTAGGCGAGAAGGACAAGGGTAGACGAGAAGGACAAGGGTAGGCGAGAAGGGCAAGGGTAGACGAGAAGGACAAGGGTAGGCGAGAAGGACAAGGGTAGGCGAGAAGGACAAGGGTAGGCGAGAAGGACAAGGGTAGGCGAGAAGGACAAGGGTAGGCGAGAAGGAAAAGGGTAGGCGAGAAGGACAAGGGTAGGCGAGAAGGACAAGGGTAGACGAGAAGGACAAGGGTAGGCGAGAAGGACAAGGGTAGGCGAGAAGGACAAGAGTAGGCGAGAAGGACAAGGGTAGACGAGAAGGACAAGGGTAGGCGAGAAGGACAAGGGTAGACGAGAAGGACAAGGGTAGGCGAGAAGGACAAGGGTAGACGAGAAGGACAAGGGTAGGCGAGAAGGACAAGGGTAGGCGAGAAGGACAAGGGTAGGCGAGAAGGACAAGGGTAGGCGAGAAGGACAAGGGTAGGCGAGAAGGACAAGGGTAGGCGAGAAGGACAAGGGTAGGCGAGAAGGATAAGGGTAGGCGAGAAGGACAAGGGTAGGCGAGAAGGACAAGGGTAGGCGAGAAGGACAAGGGTAGGCGAGAAGGACAAGGGTAGGCGAGAAGGACAAGGGTAGGCGAGAAGGGCAAGGGTAGGCGAGAAGGGCAAGGGTAGACGAGAAGGACAAGGGTAGGCGAGAAGGACAAGGGTAGGCGAGAAGGACAAGGGTAGGCGAGAAGGACAAGGGTAGGCGAGAAGGACAAGGGTAGGCGAGAAGGAAAAGGGTAGGCGAGAAGGACAAGGGTAGGCGAGAAGGACAAGGGTAGACGAGAAGGACAAGGGTAGGCGAGAAGGACAAGGGTAGACGAGAAGGACAAGAGTAGGCGAGAAGGACAAGGGTAGACGAGAAGGACAAGGGTAGGCGAGAAGGACAAGGGTAGGCGAGAAGGACAAGGGTAGGCGAGAAGGACAAGGGTAGGCGAGAAGGACAAGGGTAGGCGAGAAGGACAAGGGTAGGCGAGAAGGACAAGGGTAGGCGAGAAGGACAAGGGTAGACGAGAAGGACAAGAGTAGGTGAGAAGGACAAGGGTAGACGAGAAGGACAAGGGTAGGCGAGAAGGACAAGGGTAGACGAGAAGGACAAGGGCAGGCCCGACTCCATCCTGACAATCCTGTCTAGAAGCCTTATAAAGTCTACAGACCAGTCCGACCATTTACCATTCCACCACTGTCTCCACCACTTACCATTCCACCACTGTCTCCACCACTTACCATTCCACCACTGTCTCCACCACTTACCATTCCACCACTGTCTCCACCACTTACCATTCCACCACTGTCTCCACCACTTACCATTCCACCACTGTCTCCACCACTTACCATTCCACCACTGTCTCCACAACTTACCATTCCACCACTGTCTCCACCACTTACCATTCCACCACTGTCTCCACCACTTACCATTCCACCACTTACCATTCCACCACTGTCTCCACCACTGTCTCCACCACTTACCAGTCCACCACTGTCTCCACCACTTACCATTCCACCACTCTCCACTAATAGGATATTGCCCTATCACTGCCCAGGGTATTCTCCTGATACTTTTTGCCTCTGAGTGTCAGAAGCTTCAGGTCAGAATTAGAATCATTAACTGTAAAACCTTCCCATAATTCTTTGTGAGGTCAAAGTTCTGCAGCCAGTAGTGATCGAGTGTGCGGGGGCTGGTAAGTGTCGTTCTTATTCTATACAATAAATACAGGCTTATATATAGTATATACAGAGTACAGGGACTACAGGAAGACATTACACAGAGGTGCACTACAGAGTACAGGGACTACAGGAGGACATTACACAGAGGTGCACTACAGAGTACAGGGACTACAGGAGGACATTACACAGAGGTGCACTACAGAGTACAGGGACTACAGGAGGACATTACACAGAGGTGCACTACAGAGTACAGGGACTACAGGAGGACATTACACAGAGGTGCACTACAGAGTACAGGGACTACAGGAGGACATTACACAGAGGTGCACTACAGAGTACAGGGACTACAGGAGGACATTACACAGAGGTGCACTACAGAGTACAGGGACTACAGGAGGACATTACACAGAGGTGCACTACAGAGTACAGGGACTACAGGAGGACATTACACAGAGGTGCACTACAGAGTACAGGGACTACAGGAGGACATTACACAGAGGTGCACTACAGAGTACAGGGAATACAGGAGGACATTACACAGAGGTGCACTACAGAGTACAGGGACTACAGGAGGACATTACACAGAGGTGCACTACAGAGTACAGGGACTACAGGAGGACATTACACAGAGGTGCACTACAGAGTACAGGGACTACAGGAGGACATTACACAGAGGTGCACTACAGAGTACAGGGAATACAGGAGGACATTACACAGAGGTGCACTACAGAGTACAGGGACTACAGGAGGACATTTCACAGAGGTGCACTACAGAGTACAGGGACTACAGGAGGACATTACACAGAGGTGCACTACAGAGTACAGGGACTACAGGAGGACATTACACAGAGGTGCACTACAGAGTACAGGGACTACAGGAGGACATTACACAGAGGTGTACTACAGAGTGCAGGGACTACAGGAGGACATTACACAGAGGTGAACTACAGAGTACAGGGACAACAGGAGGACATTACACAGAGGTGCACTACAGAGTACAGGGAATACAGGAGGACATTACACAGAGGTGCACTACAGAGTGCAGGGACTACAGGAGGACATTACACAGAGGTGCACTACAGAGTACAGGGACTACAGGAGGACATTACACAGAGGTGCACTACAGAGTACAGGGACTACAGGAGGACATTACACAGAGGTGCACTACAGAGTACAGGGACTACAGGAGGACATTACACAGAGGTGCACTACAGAGTACAGGGACTACAGGAGGACATTACACAGAGGTGCACTACAGAGTACAGGGACTACAGGAGGACATTACACAGAGGTGCACTACAGAGTACAGGGACTACAGGAGGACATTACACAGAGGTGCACTACAGAGTGCAGGGACTACAGGAGGACATTACACAGAGGTGCACTACAGAGTACAGGGACTACAATAGGACATTACACAGAGGTGCACTACAGCGTGCAGGGACTACAGGAGGACATTACACAGAGGTGCACTACAGATTACAGGGACTACAGGAGGACATTACACAGAGGTTCACTACAGAGTGCAGGGACTACAGGAGGACATTACACAGAGGTGTACTACAGAGTACAGGGACTACAGGAGGACATTACACAGAGGTGCACTACAGAGTGCAGGGACTACAGAAGGACATTACACAGAGGTGCACTACAGCGTGCAGGGACTACAGGAGGACATTACACAGAGGTGCACTACAGAGTACAGGGACTACAGGAGGACATTACACAGAGGTGCACTACAGAGTGCAGGGACTACAGGAGGACATTACACAGAGGTGCACTACAGCGTGCAGGGACTACAGGAGGACATTACACAGAGGTGCACTACAGAGTACAGGGAATACAGGAGGACATTACACAGAGGTGAACTACAGAGTACAGGGACTACAGGAGGACATTACACAGAGGTGCACTACAGAGTACAGGGACTACAGGAGGACATTACACAGAGGTGCACTACAGAGTACAGGGACAACAGGAGGACATTAAACAGAGGTGCACTACAGAGTACAGGGAATACAGGAGGACATTACACAGAGGTGCACTACAGAGTACAGGGACTACAGGAGGACATTACACAGAGGTGCACTACAGAGTACAGGGTATACAGGAGGACATTACACAGAGGTGCACTACAGAGTACAGGGACTACAGGAGGACATTACACAGAGGTGCACTACAGAGTACAGGGACTACAGGAGGACATTACACAGAGGTGCACTACAGAGTACAGGGACTGCAGGAGGACATTACACAGATGTGCACTACAGAGTACAGGGACTACAGGAGGACATTACACAGAGGTGCACTACAGCGTGCAGGGACTACAGGAGGACATTACACAGAGGTGCACTACAGAGTGCAGGGACCACAGGAGGACATTACACAGAGGTGCACTACAGAGTACAGGGACTACAGGAGGACATTACACAGAGGTGCACTACAGAGTGCAGGGACTACAGGAGGACATTACACAGAGGTGCACTACAGAGTGCAGGGACTACAGGAGGTCATTACACAGAGGTGCACTACAGAGTACAGGAACTACAGGAGGACATTACACAGAGGTGCACTACAGAGTACAGGGACTACAGGAGGACATTACACAGAGGTGCACTACAGAGTACAGGGACTACAGGAGGACATTACACAGAGGTGTACTACAGAGTGCAGGGACAACAGGAGGACATTACACAGAGGTGCACTACAGCGTGCAGGGACTACAGGAGGACATTACACAGAGGTGCACTACAGAGTGCAGGGACTACAGGAGGACATTACACAGAGGTGCACTACAGCGTGCAGGGACTACAGGAGGACATTACACAGAGGTGCACTACAGAGTACAGGGACTACAGGAGGACATTACACAGAGGTGCACTACAGAGTACAGGGACTACAGGAGGACATTACACAGAGGTGCACTACAGAGTACAGGGACTACAGGAGGACATTACACAGAGGTGCACTACAGCGTGCAGGGACTACAGGAGGACATTACACAGAGGTGCACTACAGCGTGCAGGGACTACAGGAGGACATTACACAGAGGTGCACTACAGCGTGCAGGGACTGCAGGAGGACATTACACAGAGGTGCACTACAGAGTACAGGGACCACAGGAGGACATTAAACAGAGGTGCACTACAGAGTACAGGGACTACAGGAGGACATTACACAGAGGTGAACTACAGAGTACAGGGACTACAGGAGGACATTACACAGAGGTGCACTACAGAGACCACGGACTACAGGAGGACATTACACAGAGGTGCACTACAGAGTGCAGGGACTACAGGAGGACATTACACAGAGGTGCACTACAGAGTACAGGGACTACAGGAGGCCATTACACAGAGGTGCACTACAGAGTACAGGGACTACAGGAGGACATTACACAGAGGTGCACTACAGAGTACAGGGACTACAGGAGGACATTACACAGAGGTGCACTACAGAGTACAGGGACAACAGGAGGACATTACACTGAGGTGCACTACAGATTACAGGGACTACTGGAGGACATTACACAGAGGTTCACTACAGAGTACAGGGACAACAGGAGGACATTACACAGAGGTGCACTACAGAGTACAGGGACTACAGGAGGACATTACACAGAGGTGCACTACAGAGTACAGGGACTACAGGAGGACATTACACAGAGGTGCACTACAGAGTACAGGGACTACAGGAGGACATTAAACAGAGGTGCGCTACAGAGTGCAGGGACTACAGGAGGACATTACACAGAGGTGCACTACAGAGTACAGGGACTACAGGGGGACATTACACAGAGGTGCACTACAGAGTACAGGGACTACAGGAGGACATTACACAGAGGTGCACTACAGAGTACAGGGACTACAGGAGGACATTACACAGAGGTGCACTACAGAGTATAGGGACTACAGGAGGACATTACACAGAGGTGCACTACAGAGTACAAGGACAACAGGAGGACATTACACAGAGGTGCACTACAGATTACAGGGACTACAGGAGGATATTACACAGAGGTGCACTACAGAGTACAGGGACTACAGGAGGACATTACACAGAGGTTCACTACAGAGTACAGGGACTACAGGAGGACATTACACAGAGGTGCACTACAGAGTACAGGGACTACAGGAGGACATTACACAGAGGTGCACTACAGAGTACAGGGACTACAGGAGGACATTACACAGAGGTGCACTACAGAGTGCAGGGACTACAGGAGGACATTACACAGAGGTGCACTACAGAGTACAGGGACTACAATAGGACATTACACAGAGGTGCACTACAGCGTGCAGGGACTACAGGAGGACATTACACAGAGGTGCACTACAGCGTGCAGGGACTACAGGAGGACATTACACAGAGGTGCACTACAGAGTACAGGGACTACAGGAGGACATTACACAGAGGTGCAGTGCAGAGTACAGGGACTACAGGAGGACATTACACAGAGGTGCACTACAGCGTGCAGGGACTACAGGAGGACATTACACAGAGGTGCACTACAGAGTACAGGGACAACAGGAGGACATTACACAGAGGTGCACTACAGAGTACAGGGACTACAGGAGGACATTACACAGAGGTTCACTACAGAGTACAGGGACTACAGGAGGACATTACACAGATGTGCACTACAGAGTACAGGGACTACAGGAGGACATTACACAGAGGTGCACTACAGAGTACAGGGACAACAGGAGGACATTACACAGAGGTGCACTACAGAGTACAGGGACTACAGGAGGACATTACACAGAGGTGCACTACAGAGTGCAGGGACTACAGGAGGACATTACACAGAGGTGCACTACAGCGTGCAAGGACTACAGGAGGACATTACACAGAGGTGCACTACAGAGTACAGGGACAACAGGAGGACATTACATAGAGGTGCACTACAGAGTACAGGGACTGCAGGAGGACATTACACAGAGGTGCACTACAGAGTACAGGGACTACAGGAGGACATTACACAGAGGTGCACTACAGAGTGCAGGGACCACAGGAGGACATTACACAGAGGTGCACTACAGAGTGCAGGGACTACAGGAGGACATTACACAGAGGTGCACTACAGAGTACAGGGACCACAGGAGGACATTACACAGAGGTGCACCACAGAGTACAGGGACTACAGGAGGACATTACACAGAGGTGCACTACAGAGTGCAGGGACTACAGGAGGACATTACACAGAGGTGCACTACAGAGTACAGGAACTACAGGAGGACATTACACAGAGGTGCACTACAGAGTACAGGGACTACAGGAGGACATTACACAGAGGTGCACTACAGAGTACAGGGACTACAGGAGGACATTACACAGAGGTGCACTACAGAGTACAGGGACTACAGGAGGACATTACACAGAGGTGCACTACAGAGTACAGGGACTACAGGAGTACATTACACAGAGGTGCACTACAGAGTACAGGGACTACAGGAGGACATTACACAGAGGTGCACTACAGAGTACAGGGACTACAGGAGGACATTACACAGAGGTGCACTACAGAGTACAGGGACTACAGGAGGACATTACACAGAGGTGCACTACAGAGTACAGGGACTACAGGAGGACATTACACAGAGGTGTACTACAGAGTGCAGGGACTACAGGAGGACATTACACAGATGTGCACTACAGAGTACAGGGACTACAGGAGGACATTACACAGAGGTGCACTACAGAGTACAGGGACTACAGGAGGACATTACACAGAGGTGCACTACAGAGTACAGGGACTACAGGAGGACATTACACAGAGGTGCACTACAGAGTACAGGGACTACAGGAGGACATTACACAGAGGTGCACTACAGAGTACAGGGACTACAGGAGGACATTACACAGAGGTGCACTACAGAGTACAGGGACTACGGGAGGACATTACACAGAGGTGCACTACAGAGTACAGGGACTACAGGAGGACATTACACAGAGGTGCACTACAGAGTACAGGGACTACAGGATGACATTACACAGAGGTGCACTACAGAGTACAGGGACTACAGGAGGACATTACACAGAGGTGTACTACAGCGTGCAGGGACTGCAGGAGGACATTACACAGAGGTGCACTACAGAGTACAGGGAATACAGGAGACCATTACACAGAGGTGCACTACAGAGTACAGGGACAACAGGAGGACATTACACAGAGGTGCACTACAGAGTGCAGGGACTACAGGAGGACATTACACAGAGGTGCACTACAGAGTACAGGGACAACAGGAGGACATTACACAGAAGTGCACTACAGAGTACAGGGACTACAGGAGGACATTACACAGACGTGCCCTACAGAGTACAGGGACTACAGGAGGACATTACATAGAGGTGCACTACAGAGTACAGGGACTACAGGAGGACATTACACAGAGGTGCACTACAGAGTACAGGGACTACAGGAGGACATTACACAGAGGTGCACTACAGAGTACAGGGACTGCAGGAGGACATTACACAGACGTGCCCTACAGAGTACAGGGACTACAGGAGGACATTACACAGAGGTGCACTACAGAGTGCAGGGACTACAGGAGGACATTACACAGAGGTGCACTACAGAGTACAGGGACTGCAGGAGGACATTACACAGAGGTGCACTACAGAGTACAGGGACTACAGGAGGACATTACACAGAGGTGCACTACAGAGTACAGGGACTGCAGGAGGACATTACACAGACGTGCCCTACAGAGTACAGGGACTACAGGAGGACATTACACAGAGGTGCACTACAGAGTACAGGGACTACAGGAGGACATTACACAGAGGTGCACTACAGAGTGCAGGGACTACAGGAGGACATTACACAGAGGTGCACTACAGAGTACAGGGACTACAGGAGGACATTACATAGAGGTGCACTACAGAGTGCAGGGACTACAGGAGGACATTACACAGAGGTGCACTACAGAGTACAGGGACTACAGGAGGACATTACACAGAGGTGCACTACAGAGTACAGGGACTACAGGAGGACATTACACAGAGGTGCACTACAGAGTACAGGGACTACAGGAGGACATTACACAGAGGTGCACTACAGAGTACAGGGACTACAGGAGGACATTACACAGAGGTGCACTACAGAGTACAGGGACCACAGGAGGACATTACACAGAGGTGCACTACAGAGTACAGGGACTACAGGAGGACATTACACAGAGGTGCACTACAGAGTACAGGGACTACAGGAGGACATTACACAGAGGTGAACTACAGAGTACAGGGACTACAGGAGGACATTACACAGAGGTGCACTACAGAGTACAGGGACAACAGGAGGACATTACACTGAGGTGCACTACAGAGTACAGGGACTACAGGAGGACATTACACAGAGGTGCACTACAGAGTACAGGGACTACAGGAGGACATTACACAGAGGTGCACTACAGAGTACAGGGACTACAGGAGGACATTACACAGAGGTGCACTACAGAGTACAGGGACAACAGGAGGACATTACACTGAGGTGCACTACAGATTACAGGGACTACTGGAGGACATTACACAGAGGTTCACTACAGAGTACAGGGACTACAGGAGGACATTACACAGAGGTGCACTACAGAGTACAGGGACTACAGGAGGACATTACACAGATGTGCACTACAGAGTACAGGGACAACAGGAGGACATTACACAGAGGTGCACTACAGAGTACAGGGACTACAGGAGGACATTACACAGAGGTGCACTACAGCGTGCAAGGACTACAGGAGGACATTACACAGAGGTGCACTACAGAGTACAGGGACAACAGGAGGACATTACACAGAGGTGCACTACAGAGTACAATGACTGCAGGAGGACATTACACAGAGGTGCACTACAGAGTACAGGGACTACAGGAGGACATTACACAGAGGTGCACTACAGAGTGCAGGGACTAAAGGAGGACATTACACAGAGGTGCACTACAGAGTGCAGGGACTACAGGAGGACATTACACAGAGGTGCACTACAGAGTACAGGGACTACAGGAGGACATTACACAGAGGTGCACTACAGAGTACAGGGACTACAGGAGGACATTACACAGAGGTGCACTACAGAGTACAGGGACTACAGGAGGACATTACACAGAGGTGCACTACAGAGTACAGGGACTACAGGAGGACATTACACAGAGGTGCACTACAGAGTACAGGGACTACAGGAGGACATTACACAGAGGTGCACTACAGAGTACAGGGACTACAGGAGGACATTACACAGAGGTGCACTACAGAGTACAGGGACTACAGGAGGACATTACACAGAGGTGCACTACAGCGTGCAGGGACTGCAGGAGGACATTACACAGAGGTGCACTACAGAGTACAGGGACTACAGGAGGACATTACACAGAGGTGTACTACAGAGTGCAGGGACAACAGGAGGACATTACACAGAGGTGCACTACAGAGTGCAGGGACTACAGGAGGACATTACACAGAGGTGCACTACAGAGTACAGGGACAACAGGAGGACATTACACAGAGGTGCACTACAGAGTGCAGGGACTACAGAAGGACATTACACAGAGGTGCACTACAGAGTACAGGGACAACAGGAGGACATTACACAGAGGTGCACTACAGAGTACAGGGACTACAGGAGGACATTACACAGAGGTGCACTACAGAGTACAGGGACTACAGGAGGACATTACACAGAGGTGCACTACAGAGTACAGGGACAACAGGAGGACATTACACAGAGGTGCACTACAGAGTACAGGGACTACAGGAGGACATTACACAGAGGTGCACTACAGAGTACAGGGACTACAGGAGGACATTACACAGAGGTGCACTACAGAGTACAGGGACTACAGGAGGACATTACACAGAGGTGTACTACAGAGTACAGGGACTACAGGAGGACATTACACAGAGGTGCACTACAGCGTGCAGGGACTACAGGAGGACATTACACAGAGGTGCACTACAGAGTACAGGGACTACAGGAGGACATTACACAGAGGTGCACTACAGAGTACAGGGACTACAGGAGGACATTACACAGAGGTGCACTACAGAGTACAGGGACAACAGGAGGACATTACACAGAGGTGCACTACAGAGTACAGGGACTACAGGAGGACATTACACAGAGGTGCACTACAGAGTACAGGGACTACAGGAGGACATTACACAGAGGTGCACTACAGATTACAGGGACTACAGGAGGATATTACACAGAGGTGCACTACAGCGTGCAGGGACTACAGGAGGACATTACACAGAGGTGCACTACAGAGTACAGGGACTACAGGAGGACATTACACAGAGGTGCACTACAGAGTACAGGGACTACAGGAGGACATTACACAGAGGTGCACTACAGAGTACAGGGACAACAGGAGGACATTACACAGAGATGCACTACAGAGTACAGGGACTACAGGAGTACATTACACAGAGGTGCACTACAGAGTACAGGGACTACAGGAGGACATTACACAGAGGTGCACTACAGAGTACAGGGACTACAGGAGGACATTACACAGAGGTGCACTACAGAGTACAGGGACTACAGGAGGACATTACACAGAGGTGCACTACAGAGTACAGGGACTACAGGAGGACATTACACAGAGGTGTACTACAGAGTGCAGGGACTACAGGAGGACATTACACAGAGGTGCACTACAGAGTACAGGGACTACAGGAGGACATTACACAGAGGTGCACTACAGAGTACAGGGACTACAGGAGGACATTACACAGAGGTGCACTACAGAGTACAGGGACTACAGGAGGACATTACACAGAGGTGCACTACAGAGTACAGGGACTACAGGAGGACATTACACAGAGGTGTACTACAGCGTGCAGGGACTGCAGGAGGACATTACACAGAGGTGCACTACAGAGTACAGGGACTACAGGAGGACATTACACAGAGGTGCACTACAGAGTACAGGGACTGCAGGAGGACATTACACAGAGGTGCACTACAGAGTACAGGGACTACAGGAGGACATTACACAGAGGTGCACTATAGAGTGCAGGGACTACAGGAGGACATTACACAGAGGTGCACTACAGAGTACAGGGACTACAGGAGGACATTACACAGAGGTGCACTACAGCGTGCAGGGACTACAGGAGGACATTACACAGAGGTGCACTACAGAGTACAGGGACTGCAGGAGGACATTACACAGAGGTGCACTACAGAGTACAGGGACTACAGGAAGACATTACACAGAGGTGCACTACAGAGTACAGGGACCACAGGAGGATATTACACAGAGGTGCACTACAGAGACCACGGACTACAGGAGGACATTACACAGAGGTGCACTACAGAGTGCAGGGACTACAGGAGGACATTACACAGAGGTGCACTACAGAGTACAGGGACTACAGGAGGATATTACACAGAGGTGCACTACAGAGTGCAGGGACTACAGGAGGACATTACACAGAGGTGCACTACAGAGTACAGGGACTACAGGAGGACATTACACAGAGGTGCAGTACAGAGTACAGGGACTACAGGAGGACATTACACAGAGGTGCAGTACAGAGTACAGGGACTACAGGAGGACATTACACAGAGGTGCACTACAGAGTACAGGGACAACAGGAGGACATTACACAGAGGTGCACTACAGATTACAGGGACTACAGGAGGATATTACACAGAGGTTCACTACAGAGTACAGGGACTACAGGAGGACATTACACAGAGGTGTACTACAGAGTACAGGGACTACAGGAGGACATTACACAGAGGTGCACTACAGAGTGCAGGGACTACAGGAGGACATTACACATAGGTGTACTACAGAGTACAGGGACTACAGGAGGACATTACACAGAGGTGTACTACAGAGTACAGGGACTACAGGAGGACATTACACAGAGGTGCACTACAGCGTGCAGGGACTACAGGAGGACATTACACATAGGTGTACTACAGAGTACAGGGACTACAGGAGGACATTACACAGAGGTGCACTACAGCGTGCAGGGACTACAGGAGGACATTACACAGAGGTGCACTACAGCGTGCAGGGACTACAGGAGGACATTACACAGAGGTGCACTACAGCGTGCAGGGACTACAGGAGGACATTACACATAGGTGCACTACAGAGTACAGGGACTACAGGAGGACATTACACAGAGGTTCACTACAGAGTACAGGGACTACAGGAGGACATTACACAGATGTGCACTACAGAGTACAGGGACTACAGGAGGACATTACACAGAGGTGCACTACAGAGTACAGGGACTACAGGAGGACATTACACAGAGGTGCACTACAGAGTACAGGGACAACAGGAGGACATTACACAGAGGTGCACTACAGAGTGCAGGGACTACAGGAGGACATTACACAGAGGTGCACTACAGAGTACAGGGACAACAGGAGGACATTACACAGAGGTGCACTACAGAGTGCAGGGACTACAGGAGGACATTACACAGAGGTGCACTACAGAGTACAGGGACTACAGGACGGCATTACACAGAGGTGCACTACAGAGTACAGGAACTACAGGAGGACATTACACAGAGGTGCACTACAGAGTACAGGGACTACAGGAGGACATTACACAGAAGTGCACTACAGAGTACAGGGACTACAGGAGGACATTACACAGAGGTGCACTACAGAGTACAGGGACAACAGGAGGACATTACACAGAGGTGCACTACAGAGTACAGGGACTACAGGAGGACATTACACAGAGGTGCACTACAGAGTGCAGGGACTACAGGAGGACATTACACAGAGGTGCACTACAGCGTGCAAGGACTACAGGAGGACATTACACAGAGGTGCACTACAGACTACAGGGACAACAGGAGGACATTACACAGAGGTGCACTACAGAGTACAGGGACTACAGGAGGACATTACACAGAGGTGCACTACAGAGTGCAGGGACTACAGGAGGACATTACACAGAGGTGCACTACAGAGTACAGGGACTACAGGAGGACATTACACAGAGGTGCACTACAGCGTGCAGGGACTGCAGGAGGACATTACACAGAGGTGCACTACAGAGTACAGGGACTACAGGAGGACATTACACAGAGGTGTACTACAGAGTGCAGGGACAACAGGAGGACATTACACAGAGGTGCACTACAGCGTGCAGGGACTACAGGAGGACATTACACAGAGGTGCACTACAGAGTACAGGGACTACAGGAGGACATTACACAGAGGTGCACTACAGAGTACAGGGACTACAGGAGGACATTACACAGAGGTGCACTACAGAGTACAGGGACAACAGGAGGACATTACACAGAGGTGCACTACAGAGTACAGGGACTACAGGAGTACATTACACAGAGGTGCACTACAGAGTACAGGGACTACAGGAGGACATTACACAGAGGTGCACTACAGAGTACAGGGACTACAGGAGGACATTACACAGAGGTGCACTACAGAGTACAGGGACAACAGGAGGACATTACACAGAGGTGCACTACAGAGTACAGGGACTACAGGAGGACATTACACAGAGGTGCACTACAGAGTGCAGGGACTACAGGAGGACATTACACAGAGGTGCACTACAGAGTACAGGGACTACAGGACGGCATTACACAGAGGTGCACTACAGAGTACAGGAACTACAGGAGGACATTACACAGAGGTGCACTACAGAGTACAGGGACTACAGGAGGACATTACACAGAAGTGCACTACAGAGTACAGGGACTACAGGAGGACATTACACAGAGGTGCACTACAGAGTACAGGGACAACAGGAGGACATTACACAGAGGTGCACTACAGAGTACAGGGACTACAGGAGGACATTACACAGAGGTGCACTACAGAGTGCAGGGACTACAGGAGGACATTACACAGAGGTGCACTACAGAGTACAGGGACTACAGGAGGACATTACACAGAGGTGCACTACAGCGTGCAGGGACTGCAGGAGGACATTACACAGAGGTGCACTACAGAGTACAGGGACTACAGGAGGACATTACACAGAGGTGTACTACAGAGTGCAGGGACAACAGGAGGACATTACACAGAGGTGCACTACAGCGTGCAGGGACTACAGGAGGACATTACACAGAGGTGCACTACAGAGTACAGGGACTACAGGAGGACATTACACAGAGGTGCACTACAGAGTACAGGGACTACAGGAGGACATTACACAGAGGTGCACTACAGAGTACAGGGACAACAGGAGGACATTACACAGAGGTGCACTACAGAGTACAGGGACTACAGGAGTACATTACACAGAGGTGCACTACAGAGTACAGGGACTACAGGAGGACATTACACAGAGGTGCACTACAGAGTACAGGGACTACAGGAGGACATTACACAGAGGTGCACTACAGAGTACAGGGACTACAGGAGGACATTACACAGAGGTGCACTACAGAGTACAGGGACTACAGGAGGACATTACACAGAGGTGTACTACAGCGTGCAGGGACTGCAGGAGGACATTACACAGAGGTGCACTACAGCGTACAGGGACAACAGGAGGACATTACACAGAGGTGCACTACAGAGTACAGGGACTACAGGAGGACATTACACAGAGGTGTACTACAGAGTACAGGGACAACAGGAGGACATTACACAGAGGTGTACTACAGAGTACAGGGACTACAGGAGGACATTACACAGAGGTGCACTACAGAGTACAGGGACTACAGGAGGACATTACACAGAGGTGTACTACAGCGTGCAGGGACTGCAGGAGGACATTACACAGAGGTGTACTACAGAGTACAGGGAATACAGGAGGACATTACACAGAGGTGCACTACAGAGTACAGGGACAACAGGAGGACATTACACAGAGGTGCACTACAGAGTACAGGGACTACAGGAGGACATTACACAGAGGTGCACTACAGAGTACAGGGACTACAGGAAGACATTACACAGAGGTGCACTACAGAGTACAGGGACTACAGGAGGACATTACACAGAGGTGCACTACAGAGTACAGGGACTACAGGAGGACATTACACAGAGGTGCACTACAGAGTATAGGGACTACAGGAGGACATTACACAGAGGTGCACTACAGAGTACAGGGACAACAGGAGGACATTACACAGAGGTTCACTACAGAGTACAGGGACTACAGGAGGACATTACACATAGGTGTACTACAGAGTACAGGGACTACAGGAGGACATTACACAGAGGTGTACTACAGAGTACAGGGACTACAGGAGGACATTACACAGAGGTGCACTACAGCGTGCAGGGACTACAGGAGGACATTACACATAGGTGTACTACAGAGTACAGGGACTACAGGAGGACATTACACAGAGGTTCACTACAGAGTACAGGGACTACAGGAGGACATTACACAGAGGTGCACTACAGAGTACACGGACTACAGGAGGACATTACACAGAGGTGCACTACAGAGTACAGGGACTACAGGAGGACATTACACAGAGGTGCACTACAGAGTACAGGGACTACAGGAGGACATTACACAGATGTGCACTACAGAGTACACGGACTACAGGAGGACATTACACAGAGGTGCACTACAGAGTACAGGGACTACAGGAGGACATTACACAGAGGTGCACTACAGAGTACAGGGACTACAGGAGGACATTACACAGATGTGCACTACAGAGTACACGGACTACAGGAGGACATTACACAGAGGTGCACTACAGAGTACAGGGACTACAGGAGGACATTACACAGAGGTGCACTACAGAGTACAGGGACTACAGGAGGACATTACACAGAGGTGCACTACAGCGTGCAGGGACTGCAGGAGGACATTACACAGAGGTGTACTACAGAGTACAGTGAATACAGGAGGACATTACACAGAGGTGCACTACAGAGTACAGGGACAACAGGAGGACATTACACAGAGGTGCACTACAGCGTGCAGGGACTGCAGGAGGACATTACACAGAGGTGCACTACAGAGTACAGGGACAACAGGAGGACATTACACAGAGGTGCACTACAGAGTACAGGGACTACAGGAGGACATTACACAGAGGTGCACTACAGAGTACAGGGACTACAGGAGGACATTACACAGAGGTGCACTACAGAGTACAGGGACTACAGGAGGACATTACACAGAGGTGCACTACAGAGTACAGGGACTACAGGAGGACATTACACAGAGGTGCACTACAGAGTACAGGGACTAAAGGAGGACATTACACAGAGGTGCACTACAGAGTATAGGGACTACAGGAGGACATTACACAGAGGTGCACTACAGAGTACAGGGACAACAGGAGGACATTACACAGAGGTTCACTACAGAGTACAGGGACTACAGGAGGACATTACACAGAGGTGCACTACAGAGTGCAGGGACTACAGGAGGACATTACACATATGTGCACTACAGAGTACAGGGACTACAGGAGGACATTACACAGAGGTGCACTACAGAGTACAGGAACTACAGGAGGACATTACACAGAGGTGTACTACAGAGTACAGGGACTACAGGAGGACATTACACAGAGGTGCACTACAGAGTGCAGGGACTACAGGAGGACATTACACATATGTGCACTACAGAGTACAGGGACTACAGGAGGACATTACACAGAGGTGCACTACAGAGTACAGGAACTACAGGAGGACATTACACAGAGGTGCACTACAGAGTGCAGGGACTACAGGAGGACATTACACAGAGGTGCACTACAGAGTACAGGGACTACAGGAGGACATTACACAGAGGTGCACTACAGAGTACAGGGACTACAGGAGGACATTACACAGAGGTGCACTACAGAGTGCAGGGACTACAGGAGGACATTACACAGAGGTGCACTACAGAGTACAGGGACAACAGGAGGACATTACACAGAGGTGCACTACAGAGTACAGGGACTACAGGAGGACATTACACAGAAGTGCACTACAGAGTACAGGGACTACAGGAGGACATTACACAGAGGTGCACTACAGAGTACAGGGACAACAGGAGGACATTACACAGAGGTGCACTACAGAGTACAGGGACTACAGGAGGACATTACACAGAGGTGCACTACAGAGTGCAGGGACTACAGGAGGACATTACACAGAGGTGCACTACAGCGTGCAAGGACTACAGGAGGACATTACACAGAGGTGCACTACAGAGTACAGGGACAACAGGAGGACATTACACAGAGGTGCACTACAGAGTACAGGGACTACAGGAGGACATTACACAGAGGTGCACTACAGAGTGCAGGGACTACAGGAGGACATTACACAGAGGTGCACTACAGAGTACAGGGACTACAGGAGGACATTACACAGAGGTGCACTACAGCGTGCAGGGACTGCAGGAGGACATTACACAGAGGTGCACTACAGAGTACAGGGACTACAGGAGGACATTACACAGAGGTGTACTACAGAGTGCAGGGACAACAGGAGGACATTACACAGAGGTGCACTACAGCGTGCAGGGACTACAGGAGGACATTACACAGAGGTGCACTACAGAGTACAGGGACTACAGGAGGACATTACACAGATGTGCACTACAGAGTACACGGACTACAGGAGGACATTACACAGAGGTGCACTACAGAGTACAGGGACTACAGGAGGACATTACACAGATGTGCACTACAGAGTACAGGGACTACAGGAGGACATTACACAGAGGTGCACTACAGAGTACAGGGACTACAGGAGGACATTACACAGATGTGCACTACAGAGTACACGGACTACAGGAGGACATTACACAGAGGTGCACTACAGAGTACAGGGACTACAGGAGGACATTACACAGAGGTGCACTACAGAGTACAGGGACTACAGGAGGACATTACACAGAGGTGCACTACAGAGTACAGGGACTACAGGAGGACATTACACAGAGGTGCACTACAGAGTACAGGGACTACAGGAGGACATTACACAGAGGTGCACTACAGAGTACAGGGACTACAGGAGGACATTACACAGAGGTGCACTACAGAGACCAGGGACAACAGGAGGACATTACACAGAGGTGCACTACAGAGTACAGGGACTACAGGAGGACATTACACAGAGGTGTACTACAGCGTGCAGGGACTGCAGGAGGACATTACACAGAGGTGTACTACAGAGTACAGGGAATACAGGAGGACATTACACAGAGGTGCACTACAGAGTACAGGGACAACAGGAGGACATTACACAGAGGTGCACTACAGCGTGCAGGGACTGCAGGAGGACATTACACAGAGGTGTACTACAGAGTACAGGGAATACAGGAGGACATTACACAGAGGTGCACTACAGAGTACAGGGACAACAGGAGGACATTACACAGAGGTGCACTACAGAGTACAGGGACTACAGGAGGACATTACACAGAGGTGCACTACAGAGTACAGGGACTACAGGAGGACATTACACAGAGGTGTACTACAGAGTGCAGGGACAACAGGAGGACATTACACAGAGGTGCACTACAGCGTGCAGGGACTACAGGAGGACATTACACAGAGGTGCACTACAGAGTACAGGGACTACAGGAGGACATTACACAGAGGTGCACTACAGAGTACAGGGACTACAGGAGGACATTACACAGAGGTGCACTACAGAGTACAGGGACAACAGGAGGACATTACACAGAGGTGCACTACAGAGTACAGGGACTACAGGAGTACATTACACAGAGGTGCACTACAGAGTACAGGGACTACAGGAGGACATTACACAGAGGTGCACTACAGAGTACAGGGACTACAGGAGGACATTACACAGAGGTGCACTACAGAGTACAGGGACTACAGGAGGACATTACACAGAGGTGCACTACAGAGTACAGGGACAACAGGAGGACATTACACAGAGGTGTACTACAGAGTACAGGGACTACAGGAGGACATTACACAGAGGTGCACTACAGAGTACAGGGACTACAGGAGGACATTACACAGAGGTGTACTACAGCGTGCAGGGACTGCAGGAGGACATTACACAGAGGTGTACTACAGAGTACAGGGAATACAGGAGGACATTACACAGAGGTGCACTACAGAGTACAGGGACAACAGGAGGACATTACACAGAGGTGCACTACAGAGTACAGGGACTACAGGAGGACATTACACAGAGGTGCACTACAGAGTACAGGGACTACAGGAAGACATTACACAGAGGTGCACTACAGAGTACAGGGACTACAGGAGGACATTACACAGAGGTGCACTACAGAGTACAGGGACTACAGGAGGACATTACACAGAGGTGCACTACAGAGTACAGGGACTACAGGAGGACATTACACAGAGGTGCACTACAGAGTATAGGGACTACAGGAGGACATTACACAGAGGTGCACTACAGAGTACAGGGACAACAGGAGGACATTACACAGAGGTTCACTACAGAGTACAGGGACTACAGGAGGACATTACACATAGGTGTACTACAGAGTACAGGGACTACAGGAGGACATTACACAGAGGTGTACTACAGAGTACAGGGACTACAGGAGGACATTACACAGAGGTGCACTACAGCGTGCAGGGACTACAGGAGGACATTACACATAGGTGTACTACAGAGTACAGGGACTACAGGAGGACATTACACAGAGGTTCACTACAGAGTACAGGGACTACAGGAGGACATTACACAGATGTGCACTACAGAGTACACGGACTACAGGAGGACATTACACAGAGGTGCACTACAGAGTACAGGGACTACAGGAGGACATTACACAGAGGTGCACTACAGAGTACAGGGACTACAGGAGGACATTACACAGAGGTGCACTACAGAGTACAGGGACTACAGGAGGACATTACACATAGGTGTACTACAGAGTACAGGGACTACAGGAGGACATTACACAGAGGTGCACTACAGAGTACAGGGACTACAGGAGGACATTACACAGAGGTGCACTACAGAGTACAGGGACTACAGGAGGACATTACACATAGGTGTACTACAGAGTACAGGGACTACAGGAGGACATTACACAGAGGTTCACTACAGAGTACAGGGACTACAGGAGGACATTACACAGATGTGCACTACAGAGTACACGGACTACAGGAGGACATTACACAGAGGTGCACTACAGAGTACAGGGACTACAGGAGGACATTACACAGAGGTGCACTACAGAGTGCAGGGACTACAGGAGGACATTACACAGAGGTGCACTACAGAGTACAGGGACTACAGGACGGCATTACACAGAGGTGCACTACAGAGTACAGGAACTACAGGAGGACATTACACAGAGGTGCACTACAGAGTACAGGGACTACAGGAGGACATTACACAGAGGTGCACTACAGAGTACAGGGACAACAGGAGGACATTACACAGAGGTGCACTACAGAGTACAGGGACAACAGGAGGACATTACACAGAGGTGCACTACAGAGTACAGGGACTACAGGAGGACATTACACAGAGGTGCACTACAGAGTGCAGGGACTACAGGAGGACATTACACAGAGGTGCACTACAGCGTGCAAGGACTACAGGAGGACATTACACAGAGGTGCACTACAGAGTACAGGGACAACAGGAGGACATTACACAGAGGTGCACTACAGAGTACAGGGACTACAGGAGGACATTACACAGAGGTGCACTACAGAGTGCAGGGACTACAGGAGGACATTACACAGAGGTGCACTACAGAGTACAGGGACTACAGGAGGACATTACACAGAGGTGCACTACAGAGTACAGGGACTACTGGAGGACATTACACAGAGGTGCACTACAGCGTGCAGGGACTGCAGGAGGACATTACACAGAGGTGCACTACAGAGTACAGGGACTACAGGAGGACATTACACAGAGGTGTACTACAGAGTGCAGGGACAACAGGAGGACATTACACAGAGGTGCACTACAGCGTGCAGGGACTACAGGAGGACATTACACAGAGGTGCACTACAGAGTACAGGGACTACAGGAGGACATTACACAGATGTGCACTACAGAGTACACGGACTACAGGAGGACATTACACAGAGGTGCACTACAGAGTACAGGGACTACAGGAGGACATTACACAGAGGTGCACTACAGAGTACAGGGACTACAGGAGGACATTACACAG
Source organism: Leptodactylus fuscus (assembly GCF_031893055.1). Taxonomy (NCBI): domain Eukaryota; kingdom Metazoa; phylum Chordata; class Amphibia; order Anura; family Leptodactylidae; genus Leptodactylus; species Leptodactylus fuscus. The sequence goes on from NW_027440194.1 coordinate 200,730, forward strand.
AGGTGCACTACAGAGTACAGGGACTACAGGAGGACATTACACAGAGGTGCACTACAGAGTACAGGGACTACAGGAGGACATTACACAGAGGTGCACTACAGAGTACAGGGACTACAGGAGGACATTACACAGAGGTGCACTACAGAGTACAGGGACTACAGGAGGACATTACACAGAGGTGCACTACAGAGTACAGGGACTACAGGAGGACATTACACAGAGGTGCACTACAGAGTACAGGGACTACAGGAGGACATTACACAGAGGTGCACTACAGAGACCAGGGACAACAGGAGGACATTACACAGAGGTGCACTACAGAGTACAGGGACTACAGGAGGACATTACACAGAGGTGTACTACAGCGTGCAGGGACTGCAGGAGGACATTACACAGAGGTGTACTACAGAGTACAGGGAATACAGGAGGACATTACACAGAGGTGCACTACAGAGTACAGGGACAACAGGAGGACATTACACAGAGGTGCACTACAGCGTGCAGGGACTGCAGGAGGACATTACACAGAGGTGTACTACAGAGTACAGGGAATACAGGAGGACATTACACAGAGGTGCACTACAGAGTACAGGGACAACAGGAGGACATTACACAGAGGTGCACTACAGCGTGCAGGGACTGCAGGAGGACATTACACAGAGGTGCACTACAGAGTACAGGGACAACAGGAGGACATTACACAGAGGTGCACTACAGAGTACAGGGACTACAGGAGGACATTACACAGAGGTGCACTACAGAGTACAGGGACTACAGGAGGACATTACACAGAGGTGCACTACAGAGTACAGGGACTACAGGAGGACATTACACAGAGGTGCACTACAGAGTACAGGGACTACAGGAGGACATTACACAGAGGTGCACTACAGAGTATAGGGACTACAGGAGGACATTACACAGAGGTGCACTACAGAGTACAGGGACAACAGGAGGACATTACACAGAGGTTCACTACAGAGTACAGGGACTACAGGAGGACATTACACAGAGGTGCACTACAGAGTGCAGGGACTACAGGAGGACATTACACATATGTGCACTACAGAGTACAGGGACTACAGGAGGACATTACACAGAGGTGCACTACAGAGTACAGGAACTACAGGAGGACATTACACAGAGGTGTACTACAGAGTACAGGGACTACAGGAGGACATTACACAGAGGTGCACTACAGAGTGCAGGGACTACAGGAGGACATTACACATATGTGCACTACAGAGTACAGGGACTACAGGAGGACATTACACAGAGGTGCACTACAGAGTACAGGAACTACAGGAGGACATTACACAGAGGTGCACTACAGAGTACAGGGACTACAGGAGGACATTACACAGAGGTGCACTACAGAGTACAGGGACTACAGGAGGACATTACACAGAGGTGCACTACAGAGTGCAGGGACTACAGGAGGACATTACACAGAGGTGCACTACAGAGTACAGGGACAACAGGAGGACATTACACAGAGGTGCACTACAGAGTACAGGGACTACAGGAGGACATTACACAGAGGTGCACTACAGAGTGCAGGGACTACAGGAGGACATTACACAGAGGTGCACTACAGAGTACAGGGACTACAGGACGGCATTACACAGAGGTGCACTACAGAGTACAGGAACTACAGGAGGACATTACACAGAGGTGCACTACAGAGTACAGGGACTACAGGAGGACATTACACAGAAGTGCACTACAGAGTACAGGGACTACAGGAGGACATTACACAGAGGTGCACTACAGAGTACAGGGACAACAGGAGGACATTACACAGAGGTGCACTACAGAGTACAGGGACTACAGGAGGACATTACACAGAGGTGCACTACAGAGTGCAGGGACTACAGGAGGACATTACACAGAGGTGCACTACAGAGTACAGGGACTACAGGAGGACATTACACAGAGGTGCACTACAGAGTACAGGGACTACAGGAGGACATTACACAGAGGTGCACTACAGAGTACAGGGACAACAGGAGGACATTACACAGAGGTGTACTACAGAGTACAGGGACTACAGGAGGACATTACACAGAGGTGCACTACAGAGTACAGGGACTACAGGAGGACATTACACAGAGGTGTACTACAGCGTGCAGGGACTGCAGGAGGACATTACACAGAGGTGTACTACAGAGTACAGGGAATACAGGAGGACATTACACAGAGGTGCACTACAGAGTACAGGGACAACAGGAGGACATTACACAGAGGTGCACTACAGAGTACAGGGACTACAGGAGGACATTACACAGAGGTGTACTACAGAGTACAGGGAATACAGGAGGACATTACACAGAGGTGCACTACAGAGTACAGGGACAACAGGAGGACATTACACAGAGGTGCACTACAGAGTACAGGGACTACAGGAGGACATTACACAGAGGTGTACTACAGAGTACAGGGAATACAGGAGGACATTACACAGAGGTGCACTACAGAGTACAGGGACAACAGGAGGACATTACACAGAGGTGTACTACAGAGTGCAGGGACAACAGGAGGACATTACACAGAGGTGCACTACAGCGTGCAGGGACTACAGGAGGACATTACACAGAGGTGCACTACAGAGTACAGGGACTACAGGAGGACATTACACAGAGGTGCACTACAGAGTACAGGGACTACAGGAGGACATTACACAGAGGTGCACTACAGAGTACAGGGACAACAGGAGGACATTACACAGAGGTGCACTACAGAGTACAGGGACTACAGGAGTACATTACACAGAGGTGCACTACAGAGTACAGGGACTACAGGAGGACATTACACAGAGGTGCACTACAGAGTACAGGGACTACAGGAGGACATTACACAGAGGTGCACTACAGAGTACAGGGACTACAGGAGGACATTACACAGAGGTGCACTACAGAGTACAGGGACAACAGGAGGACATTACACAGAGGTGTACTACAGAGTACAGGGACTACAGGAGGACATTACACAGAGGTGCACTACAGAGTACAGGGACTACAGGAGGACATTACACAGAGGTGCACTACAGAGTACAGGGACTACAGGAGGACATTACACAGAGGTGCACTACAGAGTACAGGGACAACAGGAGGACATTACACAGAGGTGTACTACAGAGTACAGGGACTGCAGGAGGACATTACACAGAGGTGTACTACAGAGTACAGGGAATACAGGAGGACATTACACAGAGGTGCACTACAGAGTACAGGGACAACAGGAGGACATTACACAGAGGTGCACTACAGAGTACAGGGACTACAGGAGGACATTACACAGAGGTGCACTACAGAGTACAGGGACTACAGGAAGACATTACACAGAGGTGCACTACAGAGTACAGGGACTACAGGAGGACATTACACAGAGGTGCACTACAGAGTACAGGGACTACAGGAGGACATTACACAGAGGTGCACTACAGAGTACAGGGACTACAGGAGGACATTACACAGAGGTGCACTACAGAGTACAGGGACTACAGGAGGACATTACACAGAGGTGCACTACAGAGTACAGGGACAACAGGAGGACATTACACAGAGGTTCACTACAGAGTACAGGGACTACAGGAGGACATTACACATAGGTGTACTACAGAGTACAGGGACTACAGGAGGACATTACACAGAGGTGTACTACAGAGTACAGGGACTACAGGAGGACATTACACAGAGGTGCACTACAGCGTGCAGGGACTACAGGAGGACATTACACATAGGTGTACTACAGAGTACAGGGACTACAGGAGGACATTACACAGAGGTTCACTACAGAGTACAGGGACTACAGGAGGACATTACACAGATGTGCACTACAGAGTACACGGACTACAGGAGGACATTACACAGAGGTGCACTACAGAGTACAGGGACTACAGGAGGACATTACACAGAGGTGCACTACAGAGTACAGGGACTACAGGAGGACATTACACAGATGTGCACTACAGAGTACACGGACTACAGGAGGACATTACACAGAGGTGCACTACAGAGTACAGGGACTACAGGAGGACATTACACAGAGGTGCACTACAGAGTACAGGGACTACAGGAGGACATTACACAGAGGTGCACTACAGAGTACAGGGACTACAGGAGGACATTACACAGAGGTGCACTACAGAGTACAGGGACTACAGGAGGACATTACACAGAGGTGCACTACAGAGTACAGGGACTACAGGAGGACATTACACAGAGGTGCACTACAGAGACCAGGGACAACAGGAGGACATTACACAGAGGTGCACTACAGAGTACAGGGACTACAGGAGGACATTACACAGAGGTGTACTACAGCGTGCAGGGACTGCAGGAGGACATTACACAGAGGTGTACTACAGAGTACAGGGAATACAGGAGGACATTACACAGAGGTGCACTACAGAGTACAGGGACAACAGGAGGACATTACACAGAGGTGCACTACAGCGTGCAGGGACTGCAGGAGGACATTACACAGAGGTGTACTACAGAGTACAGGGAATACAGGAGGACATTACACAGAGGTGCACTACAGAGTACAGGGACAACAGGAGGACATTACACAGAGGTGCACTACAGCGTGCAGGGACTGCAGGAGGACATTACACAGAGGTGCACTACAGAGTACAGGGACAACAGGAGGACATTACACAGAGGTGCACTACAGAGTACAGGGACTACAGGAGGACATTACACAGAGGTGCACTACAGAGTACAGGGACTACAGGAGGACATTACACAGAGGTGCACTACAGAGTACAGGGACTACAGGAGGACATTACACAGAGGTGCACTACAGAGTACAGGGACTACAGGAGGACATTACACAGAGGTGCACTACAGAGTACAGGGACTACAGGAGGACATTACACAGAGGTGCACTACAGAGTATAGGGACTACAGGAGGACATTACACAGAGGTGCACTACAGAGTACAGGGACAACAGGAGGACATTACACAGAGGTTCACTACAGAGTACAGGGACTACAGGAGGACATTACACAGAGGTGCACTACAGAGTGCAGGGACTACAGGAGGACATTACACATATGTGCACTACAGAGTACAGGGACTACAGGAGGACATTACACAGAGGTGCACTACAGAGTACAGGAACTACAGGAGGACATTACACAGAGGTGCACTACAGAGTACAGGGACTACAGGAGGACATTACACAGAGGTGCACTACAGAGTACAGGGACTACAGGAGGACATTACACAGAGGTGCACTACAGAGTGCAGGGACTACAGGAGGACATTACACAGAGGTGCACTACAGAGTACAGGGACAACAGGAGGACATTACACAGAGGTGCACTACAGAGTACAGGGACTACAGGAGGACATTACACAGAGGTGCACTACAGAGTGCAGGGACTACAGGAGGACATTACACAGAGGTGCACTACAGAGTACAGGGACTACAGGACGGCATTACACAGAGGTGCACTACAGAGTACAGGAACTACAGGAGGACATTACACAGAGGTGCACTACAGAGTACAGGGACTACAGGAGGACATTACACAGAAGTGCACTACAGAGTACAGGGACTACAGGAGGACATTACACAGAGGTGCACTACAGAGTACAGGGACAACAGGAGGACATTACACAGAGGTGCACTACAGAGTACAGGGACTACAGGAGGACATTACACAGAGGTGCACTACAGAGTGCAGGGACTACAGGAGGACATTACACAGAGGTGCACTACAGCGTGCAAGGACTACAGGAGGACATTACACAGAGGTGCACTACAGAGTACAGGGACAACAGGAGGACATTACACAGAGGTGCACTACAGAGTACAGGGACTACAGGAGGACATTACACAGAGGTGCACTACAGAGTGCAGGGACTACAGGAGGACATTACACAGAGGTGCACTACAGAGTACAGGGACTACAGGAGGACATTACACAGAGGTGCACTACAGCGTGCAGGGACTGCAGGAGGACATTACACAGAGGTGCACTACAGAGTACAGGGACTACAGGAGGACATTACACAGAGGTGTACTACAGAGTGCAGGGACAACAGGAGGACATTACACAGAGGTGCACTACAGCGTGCAGGGACTACAGGAGGACATTACACAGAGGTGCACTACAGAGTACAGGGACTACAGGAGGACATTACACAGAGGTGCACTACAGAGTACAGGGACTACAGGAGGACATTACACAGAGGTGCACTACAGAGTACAGGGACAACAGGAGGACATTACACAGAGGTGCACTACAGAGTACAGGGACTACAGGAGTACATTACACAGAGGTGCACTACAGAGTACAGGGACTACAGGAGGACATTACACAGAGGTGCACTACAGAGTACAGGGACTACAGGAGGACATTACACAGAGGTGCACTACAGAGTACAGGGACTACAGGAGGACATTACACAGAGGTGCACTACAGAGTACAGGGACAACAGGAGGACATTACACAGAGGTGTACTACAGAGTACAGGGACTACAGGAGGACATTACACAGAGGTGCACTACAGAGTACAGGGACTACAGGAGGACATTACACAGAGGTGTACTACAGCGTGCAGGGACTGCAGGAGGACATTACACAGAGGTGTACTACAGAGTACAGGGAATACAGGAGGACATTACACAGAGGTGCACTACAGAGTACAGGGACAACAGGAGGACATTACACAGAGGTGCACTACAGAGTACAGGGACTACAGGAGGACATTACACAGAGGTGCACTACAGAGTACAGGGACTACAGGAAGACATTACACAGAGGTGCACTACAGAGTACAGGGACTACAGGAGGACATTACACAGAGGTGCACTACAGAGTACAGGGACTACAGGAGGACATTACACAGAGGTGCACTACAGAGTACAGGGACTACAGGAGGACATTACACAGAGGTGCACTACAGAGTATAGGGACTACAGGAGGACATTACACAGAGGTGCACTACAGAGTACAGGGACAACAGGAGGACATTACACAGAGGTTCACTACAGAGTACAGGGACTACAGGAGGACATTACACATAGGTGTACTACAGAGTACAGGGACTACAGGAGGACATTACACAGAGGTGTACTACAGAGTACAGGGACTACAGGAGGACATTACACAGAGGTGCACTACAGCGTGCAGGGACTACAGGAGGACATTACACATAGGTGTACTACAGAGTACAGGGACTACAGGAGGACATTACACAGAGGTTCACTACAGAGTACAGGGACTACAGGAGGACATTACACAGATGTGCACTACAGAGTACACGGACTACAGGAGGACATTACACAGAGGTGCACTACAGAGTACAGGGACTACAGGAGGACATTACACAGAGGTGCACTACAGAGTACAGGGACTACAGGAGGACATTACACAGATGTGCACTACAGAGTACACGGACTACAGGAGGACATTACACAGAGGTGCACTACAGAGTACAGGGACTACAGGAGGACATTACACAGAGGTGCACTACAGCGTGCAGGGACTGCAGGAGGACATTACACAGAGGTGTACTACAGAGTACAGGGAATACAGGAGGACATTACACAGAGGTGCACTACAGAGTACAGGGACAACAGGAGGACATTACACAGAGGTGCACTACAGCGTGCAGGGACTGCAGGAGGACATTACACAGAGGTGCACTACAGAGTACAGGGACAACAGGAGGACATTACACAGAGGTGCACTACAGAGTACAGGGACTACAGGAGGACATTACACAGAGGTGCACTACAGAGTACAGGGACTACAGGAGGACATTACACAGAGGTGCACTACAGAGTACAGGGACTACAGGAGGACATTACACAGAGGTGCACTACAGAGTACAGGGACTACAGGAGGACATTACACAGAGGTGCACTACAGAGTACAGGGACTACAGGAGGACATTACACAGAGGTGCACTACAGAGTATAGGGACTACAGGAGGACATTACACAGAGGTGCACTACAGAGTACAGGGACAACAGGAGGACATTACACAGAGGTTCACTACAGAGTACAGGGACTACAGGAGGACATTACACAGAGGTGCACTACAGAGTGCAGGGACTACAGGAGGACATTACACATATGTGCACTACAGAGTACAGGGACTACAGGAGGACATTACACAGAGGTGCACTACAGAGTACAGGAACTACAGGAGGACATTACACAGAGGTGTACTACAGAGTACAGGGACTACAGGAGGACATTACACAGAGGTGCACTACAGAGTACAGGAACTACAGGAGGACATTACACAGAGGTGCACTACAGAGTACAGGGACTACAGGAGGACATTACACAGAGGTGCACTACAGAGTGCAGGGACTACAGGAGGACATTACACATACGTGCACTACAGAGTACAGGGACTACAGGAGGACATTACACAGAGGTGCACTACAGAGTACAGGAACTACAGGAGGACATTACACAGAGGTGCACTACAGAGTACAGGGACTACAGGAGGACATTACACAGAGGTGCACTACAGAGTACAGGGACTACAGGAGGACATTACACAGAGGTGCACTACAGAGTGCAGGGACTACAGGAGGACATTACACAGAGGTGCACTACAGAGTACAGGGACTACAGGAGGACATTACACAGAGGTGCACTACAGAGTGCAGGGACTACAGGAGGACATTACACAGAGGTGCACTACAGAGTGCAGGGACTACAGGAGGACATTACACAGAGGTGCACTACAGAGTACAGGGACTACAGGAGGACATTACACAGAGGTGCACTACAGAGTACAGGGACTACAGGAGGACATTACACAGAGGTGCACTACAGAGTACAGGGACTACAGGAGGACATTTCACAGAGGTGCACTACAGAGTATAGGGACTACAGGAGGACATTACACAGAGGTGCACTACAGAGTACAGGGACAACAGGAGGACATTACACAGAGGTGCACTACAGAGTACAGGGACTGCAGGAGGACATTACACAGAGGTGCACTACAGAGTACAGGGACTACAGGAGGACATTACACAGAGGTGCACTACAGAGTGCAGGGACTACAGGAGGACATTACACAGAGGTGCACTACAGAGTGCAGGGACTACAGGAGGACATTACACAGAGGTGCACTACAGAGTACAGGGACTGCAGGAGGACATTACACAGAGGTTCACTACAGAGTACAGGGACTACAGGAGGACATTACACAGAGGTGCACTACAGAGTACAGGGACTACAGGAGGACATTACACAGAGGTGCACTACAGAGTACAGGGACCACAGGAGGACATTACACAGAGGTGCACTACAGAGTACAGGGACTACAGGAGGACATTACACAGAGGTGAACTACAGAGTACAGGGACTACAGGAGGACATTACACAGAGGTGCACTACAGAGACCACGGACTACAGGAGGACATTACACAGAGGTGCACTACAGAGTACAGGGACTACAGGAGGCCATTACACAGAGGTGCACTACAGAGTACAGGGACTACAGGAGGACATTACACAGAGGTGCACTACAGAGTACAGGGACTACTGGAGGACATTACACAGAGGTTCACTACAGAGTACAGGGACTACAGGAGGACATTACACAGAGGTGCACTACAGAGTACAGGGACTACAGGAGGACATTACACAGAGGTGCGCTACAGAGTGCAGGGACTACAGGAGGACATTACACAGAGGTGCACTACAGAGTACAGGGACTACAGGAGGACATTACACAGAGGTGCACTACAGAGTACAGGGACTACAGGAGGACATTACACAGAGGTGCACTACAGAGTACAGGGACTACAGGAGGACATTACACAGAGGTGCACTACAGAGTATAGGGACTACAGGAGGACATTACACAGAGGTGCACTACAGAGTACAAGGACAACAGGAGGACATTACACAGAGGTGCACTACAGATTACAGGGACTACAGGAGGATATTACACAGAGGTTCACTACAGAGTACAGGGACTACAGGAGGACATTACACAGAGGTGCACTACAGAGTACAGGGACTACAGGAGGACATTACACAGAGGTGCACTACAGAGTACAGGGACTACAGGAGGACATTACACAGAGGTGCACTACAGAGTACAGGGACTACAGGAGGACATTACACAGAGGTGCACTACAGAGTACAGGGACTACAGGAGGACATTACACAGAGGTGCACTACAGAGTGCAGGGACTACAGGAGGACATTACACAGAGGTGCACTACAGAGTACAGGGACTACAATAGGACATTACACAGAGGTGCACTACAGCGTGCAGGGACTACAGGAGGACATTACACAGAGGTGCACTACAGAGTGCAGGGACTACAGGAGGACATTACACAGAGGTGCACTACAGCGTGCAGGGACTACAGGAGGACATTACACAGAGGTGCACTACAGAGTACAGGGACTACAGGAGGACATTACACAGAGGTGCACTACAGAGTACAGGGACTACAGGAGGACATTACACAGAGGTGCACTACAGCGTGCAGGGACTACAGGAGGACATTACACAGAGGTGCACTACAGAGTACAGGGACAACAGGAGGACATTACACAGAGGTGCACTACAGAGTACAGGGACTACAGGAGGACATTACACAGAGGTGCACTACAGAGTACAGGGACTACAGGAGGACATTACACAGAGGTGCACTACAGAGTACAGGGACTACAGGAGGACATTACACAGACATGCACTACAGAGTACAGGGACTACAGGAGGACATTACACAGAGGTTCACTACAGAGTACAGGGACTACAGGAGGACATTACACAGATGTGCACTACAGAGTACAGGGACTACAGGAGGACATTACACAGAGGTGCACTACAGAGTACAGGGACTACAGGAGGACATTACACAGAGGTGCACTACAGAGTGCAGGGACTACAGGAGGACATTACACAGAGGTGCACTACAGCGTGCAAGGACTACAGGAGGACATTACACAGAGGTGCACTACAGAGTACAGGGACTGCAGGAGGACATTACACAGAGGTGCACTACAGAGTACAGGGACTACAGGAGGACATTACACAGAGGTGCACTACAGAGTGCAGGGACCACAGGAGGACATTACACAGAGGTGCACTACAGAGTACAGGGACTGCAGGAGGACATTACACAGAGGTGCACTACAGAGTACAGGGACTACAGGAGGACATTACACAGAGGTGCACTACAGAGTGCAGGGACTACAGGAGGACATTACACAGAGGTGCACTACAGAGTGCAGGGACTACAGGAGGACATTACACAGAGGTGCACTACAGAGTACAGGAACTACAGGAGGACATTACACAGAGGTGCACTACAGAGTACAGGGACTACAGGAGGACATTACACAGAGGTGCACTACAGAGTACAGGGACTACAGGAGGACATTACACAGAGGTGCACTACAGCGTGCAGGGACTGCAGGAGGACATTACACAGAGGTGCACTACAGAGTACAGGGACTACAGGAGGACATTACACAGAGGTGTACTACAGAGTGCAGGGACAACAGGAGGACATTACACAGAGGTGCACTACAGCGTGCAGGGACTACAGGAGGACATTACAAAGAGGTGCACTACAGAGTACAGGGACTACAGGAGGACATTACACAGAGGTGCACTACAGAGTACAGGGACTACAGGAGGACATTACACAGAGGTGCACTACAGAGTACAGGGACAACAGGAGGACATTACACAGAGGTGCACTACAGAGTACAGGGACTACAGGAGTACATTACACAGAGGTGCACTACAGAGTACAGGGACTACAGGAGGACATTACACAGAGGTGCACTACAGAGTACAGGGACTACAGGAGGACATTACACAGAGGTGCACTACAGAGTACAGGGACTACAGGAGGACATTACACAGAGGTGCACTACAGAGTACAGGGACTACAGGAGGACATTACACAGATGTGCACTACAGAGTACAGGGACTACAGGAGGACATTACACAGAGGTGCACTACAGAGTACAGGGACTACAGGAGGACATTACACAGAGGTGCACTACAGAGTACAGGGACTACAGGAGGACATTACACAGAGGTGCACTACAGAGTACAGGGACTACAGGAGGACATTACACAGAGGTGCACTACAGAGTACAGGGACTACAGGAGGACATTACACAGAGGTGCACTACAGAGTACAGGGACTACAGGAGGACATTACACAGAGGTGCACTACAGAGTACAGGGACTACAGGAGGACATTACACAGAGGTGCACTACAGAGTACAGGGACTACAGGATGACATTACACAGAGGTGCACTACAGAGTACAGGGACTACAGGAGGACATTACACAGAGGTGTACTACAGCGTGCAGGGACTGCAGGAGGACATTACACAGAGGTGCACTACAGAGTACAGGGACTACAGGAGGACAATACACAGAGGTGCACTACAGAGTACAGGGACTGCAGGAGGACATTACACAGAGGTGCACTACAGAGTACAGGGAATACAGGAGACCATTACACAGAGGTGCACTACAGAGTACAGGGACTACAGGAGGACATTACACAGAGGTGCACTACAGAGTACAGGGACTACAGGAGGACATTACACAGAGGTGCACTACAGAGTACAGGGACTACAGGAGGACATTACACAGAGGTGCACTACAGAGTACAGGGACTACAGGAGGACATTACACAGAGGTGCACTACAGAGTACAGGGACTACAGGAGGACATTACACAGAGGTGCACTACAGAGTACAGGGACAACAGGAGGACATTACACAGAGGTGCACTACAGAGTGCAGGGACTACAGGAGGACATTACACAGAGGTGCACTACAGAGTACAGGGACAACAGGAGGACATTACACAGAAGTGCACTACAGAGTACAGGGACTACAGGAGGACATTACACAGAGGTGCCCTACAGAGTACAGGGACTACAGGAGGACATTACATAGAGGTGCACTACAGAGTACAGGGACTGCAGGAGGACATTACACAGAGGTGCCCTACAGAGTACAGGGACTACAGGAGGACATTACATAGAGGTGCACTACAGAGTGCAGGGACTACAGGAGGACATTACACAGAGGTGCCCTACAGAGTACAGGGACTACAGGAGGACATTACATAGAGGTGCACTACAGAGTGCAGGGACTACAGGAGGACATTACACAGAGGTGCACTACAGAGTACAGGGACTACAGGAGGACATTACACAGAGGTGCACTACAGCGTGCAGGGACTACAGGAGGACATTACACAGAGGTGCACTACAGAGTACAGGGACTGCAGGAGGACATTACACAGAGGTGCACTACAGAGTACAGGGACTACAGGAGGACATTACACAAAGGTGCACTACAGAGTACAGGGACCACAGGAGGACATTACACAGAGGTGCACTACAGAGTACAGGGACTACAGGAGGACATTACACAGAGGTGCACTACAGAGTACAGGGACTACAGGAGGACATTACACAGAGGTGAACTACAGAGTACAGGGACAACAGGAGGACATTACACAGAGGTGCACTACAGAGTACAGGGACTACAGGAGGACATTACACAGAGGTGCACTACAGAGTACAGGGACTACAGGAGGACATTACACAGAGGTGCACTACAGAGTACAGGGACTACAGGAGGACATTACACAGAGGTGCACTACAGAGTACAGGGACAACAGGAGGACATTACACTGAGGTGCACTACAGATTACAGGGACTACTGGAGGACATTACACAGAGGTTCACTACAGAGTACAGGGACTACAGGAGGACATTACACAGAGGTGCACTACAGAGTACAGGGACTACAGGAGGACATTACACAGATGTGCACTACAGAGTACAGGGACAACAGGAGGACATTACACAGAGGTGCACTACAGAGTACAGGGACTACAGGAGGACATTACACAGAGGTGCACTACAGCGTGCAGGGACTACAGGAGGACATTACACAGAGGTGCACTACAGAGTACAGGGACTGCAGGAGGACATTACACAGAGGTGCACTACAGAGTACAGGGACTACAGGAGGACATTACACAGAGGTGCACTACAGAGTACAGGGACTACAGGAGGACATTACACAGAGGTGCACTACAGAGTGCAGGGACTACAGGAGGACATTACACAGAGGTGCACTACAGAGTACAGGGACTACAGGAGGACATTACACAGAGGTGCACTACAGAGTACAGGGACTACAGGAGGACATTACACAGAGGTGCACTACAGAGTACAGGGACTACAGGAGGACATTACACAGAGGTGCACTACAGAGTACAGGGACTACAGGAGGACATTACACAGAGGTGCACTACAGAGTATAGGGACTACAGGAGGACATTACACAGAGGTGCACTACAGAGTACAGGGACAACAGGAGGACATTACACAGAGGTTCACTACAGAGTACAGGGACTACAGGAGGACATTACACATAGGTGTACTACAGAGTACAGGGACTACAGGAGGACATTACACAGAGGTGTACTACAGAGTACAGGGACTACAGGAGGACATTACACAGAGGTGCACTACAGCGTGCAGGGACTACAGGAGGACATTACACATAGGTGTACTACAGAGTACAGGGACTACAGGAGGACATTACACAGAGGTTCACTACAGAGTACAGGGACTACAGGAGGACATTACACAGATGTGCACTACAGAGTACACGGACTACAGGAGGACATTACACAGAGGTGCACTACAGAGTACAGGGACTACAGGAGGACATTACACAGAGGTGCACTACAGAGTACAGGGACTACAGGAGGACATTACACAGAGGTGCACTACAGAGTACAGGGACTACAGGAGGACATTACACAGAGGTGCACTACAGAGTACAGGGACTACAGGAGTACATTACACAGAGGTGCACTACAGAGTACAGGGACTACAGGAGGACATTACACAGAGGTGCACTACAGAGTACAGGGACTACAGGAGGACATTACACAGAGGTGCACTACAGAGTACAGGGACTACAGGAGGACATTACACAGAGGTGCACTACAGAGTGCAGGGACTACAGGAGGACATTACACATATGTGCACTACAGAGTACAGGGACTACAGGAGGACATTACACAGAGGTGCACTACAGAGTACAGGAACTACAGGAGGACATTACACAGAGGTGTACTACAGAGTACAGGGACTACAGGAGGACATTACACAGAGGTGCACTACAGAGTGCAGGGACTACAGGAGGACATTACACAGAGGTGCACTACAGAGTACAGGGACTACAGGACGGCATTACACAGAGGTGTACTACAGAGTACAGGGACTACAGGAGGACATTACACAGAGGTGCACTACAGAGTACAGGGACTACAGGAGGACATTACACAGAAGTGCACTACAGAGTACAGGGACTACAGGAGGACATTACACAGAGGTGCACTACAGAGTACAGGAACTACAGGAGGACATTACACAGAGGTGCACTACAGAGTACAGGAACTACAGGAGGACATTACACAGAGGTGCACTACAGAGTACAGGGACTACAGGAGGACATTACACAGAAGTGCACTACAGAGTACAGGGACTACAGGAGGACATTACACAGAGGTGCACTACAGAGTACAGGGACTACAGGAGGACATTACACAGAGGTGCACTACAGAGTACAGGGACTACAGGAGGACATTACACAGAGGTGCACTACAGAGTACAGGGACTACAGGAGGACATTACACAGAAGTGCACTACAGAGTACAGGGACTACAGGAGGACATTACACAGAGGTGCACTACAGAGTACAGGAACTACAGGAGGACATTACACAGAGGTGCACTACAGAGTACAGGAACTACAGGAGGACATTACACAGAGGTGCACTACAGAGTACAGGGACTACAGGAGGACATTACACAGAAGTGCACTACAGAGTACAGGGACTACAGGAGGACATTACACAGAGGTGCACTACAGAGTACAGGGACTACAGGAGGACATTACACAGAGGTGCACTACAGAGTACAGGGACTACAGGAGGACATTACACAGAGGTACACTACAGAGTACAGGGACTACAGGAGGACATTTCACAGAGGTGCACTACAGAGTATAGGGACTACAGGAGGACATTACACAGAGGTGCACTACAGAGTACAGGGACTACAGGAGGACATTACACAGAGGTGCACTACAGAGTGCAGGGACTACAGGAGGACATTACACAGAGGTGCACTACAGAGTGCAGGGACTACAGGAGGACATTACACAGAGGTGCACTACAGAGTACAGGGACTGCAGGAGGACATTACACAGAGGTTCACTACAGAGTACAGGGACTACAGGAGGACATTACACAGAGGTGCACTACAGAGTACAGGGACTACAGGAGGACATTACACAGAGGTGCACTACAGAGTACAGGGACCACAGGAGGACATTACACAGAGGTGCACTACAGAGTACAGGGACTACAGGAGGACATTACACAGAGGTGAACTACAGAGTACAGGGACTACAGGAGGACATTACACAGAGGTGCACTACAGAGACCACGGACTACAGGAGGACATTACACAGAGGTGCACTACAGAGTGCAGGGACTACAGGAGGACATTACACAGAGGTGCACTACAGAGTACAGGGACTACAGGAGGACATTACACAGAGGTGCACTACAGAGTACAGGGACTACTGGAGGACATTACACAGAGGTGCACTACAGAGTACAGGGACAACAGGAGGACATTACACTGAGGTGCACTACAGATTACAGGGACTACTGGAGGACATTACACAGAGGTTCACTACAGAGTACAGGGACTACAGGAGGACATTACACAGAGGTGCGCTACAGAGTGCAGGGACTACAGGAGGACATTACACAGAGGTGCACTACAGAGTACAGGGACTACAGGAGGACATTACACAGAGGTGCACTACAGAGTACAGGGACTACAGGAGGACATTACACAGAGGTGCACTACAGAGTACAGGGACTACAGGAGGACATTACACAGAGGTGCACTACAGAGTATAGGGACTACAGGAGGACATTACACAGAGGTGCACTACAGAGTACAGGGACAACAGGAGGACATTACACAGAGGTGCACTACAGATTACAGGGACTACAGGAGGATATTACACAGAGGTTCACTACAGAGTACAGGGACTACAGGAGGACATTACACAGAGGTGCACTACAGAGTACAGGGACTACAGGAGGACATTACACAGAGGTGCACTACAGAGTACAGGGACTACAGGAGGACATTACACAGAGGTGCACTACAGAGTACAGGGACTACAGGAGGACATTACACAGAGGTGCACTACAGAGTACAGGGACTACAGGAGGACATTACACAGAGGTGCACTACAGAGTACAGGGACTACAGGAGGACATTACACAGAGGTGCACTACAGAGTGCAGGGACTACAGGAGGACATTACACAGAGGTGCACTACAGAGTACAGGGACTACAGGAGGACATTACACAGAGGTGCACTACAGCGTGCAGGGACTACAGGAGGACATTACACAGAGGTGCACTACAGAGTGCAGGGACTACAGGAGGACATTACACAGAGGTGCACTACAGAGTGCAGGGACTACAGGAGGACATTACACAGAGGTGCACTACAGAGTACAGGGACTACAGGAGGACATTACACAGAGGTGCACTACAGAGTACAGGGACTACAGGAGGACATTACACAGAGGTGCACTACAGAGTGCAGGGACTACAGGAGGACATTACACAGAGGTGCACTACAGAGTACAGGGACAACAGGAGGACATTACACAGAGGTGCACTACAGAGTACAGGGACTACAGGAGGACATTACACAGAGGTGCACTACAGAGTACAGGGACTACAGGAGGACATTACACAGAGGTGCACTACAGAGTACAGGGACTACAGGAGGACATTACACAGAGGTGCACTACAGAGTACAGGGACTACAGGAGGACATTACACAGAGGTGCACTACAGAGTACAGGGACAACAGGAGGACATTACACAGAGGTGCACTACAGAGTACAGGGACTACAGGAGGACATTACACAGAGGTGCACTACAGAGTGCAGGGACTACAGGAGGACATTACACAGAGGTGCACTACAGCGTGCAGGGACTACAGGAGGACATTACACAGAGGTGCACTACAGAGTACAGGGACTACAGGAGGACATTACACAGAGGTGCACTACAGAGTACAGGGACTACAGGAGGACATTACACAGAGGTGCACTACAGAGTACAGGGACTACAGGAGGACATTACACAGAGGTGCACTACAGAGTGCAGGGACTACAGGAGGACATTACACAGAGGTGCACTACAGAGTACAGGGACTACAGGAGGACATTACACAGAGGTGCACTACAGAGTACAGGGACTACAGGAGGACATTACACAGAGGTGCACTACAGAGTACAGGGACTACAGGAGGACATTACACAGAGGTGCACTACAGAGTACAGGGACTACAGGAGGACATTACACAGAGGTGCACTACAGAGTACAGGGACTACAGGAGGACATTACACAGAGGTGTACTACAGAGTGCAGGGACAACAGGAGGACATTACACAGAGGTGCACTACAGCGTGCAGGGACTACAGGAGGACATTACAAAGAGGTGCACTACAGAGTACAGGGACTACAGGAGGACATTACACAGAGGTGCACTACAGAGTACAG